>NC_054883.1:42118366-42378366 GCF_018320785.1 Cheilinus undulatus | reverse complement strand
CACCTCCCGAAGTGCAACGGGGCCTGTTATCGCTGCTTGCAGCTTTAATTGATACTGAGATCACAACTATCATACCTGATTACCAACTGACTTTTCAACATCTATGCATTTATTTGCAGTGCCTTTAAATAGCATTCATCCCCTGGGATGTTTTACCGTTTTATTGATTTTATAAATCAAACATGGTCAATATAATTTGGTTTTTGCCCATGTAATGTGAAATAAGTGACGGTAGAAATATGTTCTTTAGTAGAAGCATCTTTGTCTGCAGTCTCAGCTCTGAGTGTGGACAGACCTCAATCAGGCTCAAACATCAGGACGCTGAAATGAACTCTATTCTATTCTTCTTTGTAAAACTGCTCAGTCTCTGTCAGGCTGCATGGGAATCATGCGTGAGCAGCCCTTTTCAAGTCCACTCACAAATTCTCTGCTGGAGCGAGGTCTGGACTTTGACTGGGCCACTCCAGACCATGAACCTGCAGCTTTCTCTGGAGGCTTCGGCTCATTATCTTGCTGGAAAAGAAATCGTGTCCCCAGTCGTGGTTCTCTTGTAGACTGAATAAGTTTGTCCCCCAAGGTTTTCCTGTATTTTTCCACATTCATTTTACTCTAGCTTTACAAACCATCCAGGGCCGGCTGCTGAGAAGCATCCCCACAACATGATGCTGCCACCACTGTGCTTCATCTTGGAGATGGTTGGTTTGTTGAGCTGATGTGCAGAGTTTGGTGTTTGCCAAACATATTGTCTTGTCTGAGAGCCATAAAGAACCACCCACTTTCTCCAACTTGACCATGGAGTCTGCACACGCTTTCTGGAGAACTCTATCTGAGATTTAGTTTGAGTTTTCTTCAACAGTGGCTTATAAAACCAACTAAAGGGCAGAACGTCCATGGGGCTAAAGACTTTTAATAGGATCTGTATCTTTGACATTCAGAACACTTCAAAAAAAAAAACAAGCAAACATGAAAATAAGTGAATAAGATTCAAGTATTTGTGATATAATCCTCTATTTTTGTTAAAATTATTAAAATTGACAGACTTAGTTGAACACAAAGAATGTATAAAGCTAAAACTGGACAGTTAGCACAAAGTATCCAGAAGGTGTTTATGATGAGAAACAATCAAATCTGAGAGGAACATTAACTTTTAAAAACCAAAGATATGAACAAACGTTAAATCTCTTCGTCAGTTAGAGGGTAAATTTGTGGAATTCCTCTTCTTAAGGTGTAAAAGCATGCAGAACATTGATAAGGCTCTGGAGACTGTAGAAGAATCAGCTGGTTCAGAAATACACCATGGAAAATGAAAGTTCATATGAATATGTAAATATGCATTTATAGCCAGTGAATGTAACAACAACAACCCATCAGCGCTGCTCTAGATGACTGGTTTCTGTCGTGGTTGTTTTTGTGTTGGTTTCTAAGAAGCTTCAGTTTCTGCTTTCACTCTTAAGGTTACCTGGGCAATTCAGACATTTCACTCTGATCTTGTAAATTGTTTTATTTGTTTCAAGTGAACCTAAATACATTTTTTTTCATTCATTCATTCATTCATTCATTCATTCATACAGTTGTGGTAAGAAACACTGAAACTGTTACATATGACAAACCAGCATAAAGCCCACAGACAATGATTGGCTAGTCTTGATTTCCTAAATTTCAAGATTGTTTTTCCCCAGAATTGTGATTTCAGTTTAAAATCGATGAATTTCCCAGGACTGCTCTAAACTGAAGTTTTAGTTGCACATATGCAAGAATAGCTTCAAAAGGACATCAGTTATCCAGATCTGATGAACATGCTTTTTTATTTTTGTCAGTCCAGGCAATCCTGATAAACTAGACCCTTCTCCAGGGATATTTAATCACAATTTCAACTGGGCCAAAGTTTAAAATCAAGAAACCTAGCTGGGCCGGACATGTTCGGCACCCAGTAAGCATCTGACAGAAAACCACAGTTTCCTTTTGAAAAAGACTCACACACTCAGGGTGAAGCGTCTCCATTCATTTTCCCTCTCTCTCTCCTCTATCTCTCTCGCTCTCTGCCCCTCTCTCACTATCTCTCTCACTATCTCTCCCACTATCTCTCTCTATCCCACACACACAGACATCATCACCTCAGGTCTGCAGAGAGGAATGTTTCCTGCTCCTTTATTTCCTGTATCAGAAAGTCATTCTAGCTGTTGTCATGGTAACGTAGGACGTTGTCTGACTGTTTACAAAGGAAAACAATCCTCCAAAGTTGTTTATTCTGCTCGCGTTTCTGCTCTCACTGTGAAGTGTCAGGAGTCATACGACCAAAATATCAAACATGCCAGAAATTCTTCTGACCAGTCAGGAGCTGGTCGCACGGTCGTACGACGGGCTGTGACGGCGGTCATATGCCCCTATACACAGCACGACAAACGACGCCCAATCTGACTAAGAGTCGACTCCAAAGGGAGTCGTGCGACTCCAAATTTGTGGCTGAATCACAGGAAAATTGCACAGTGTACACCCGGCTTTGCCCAGCCATGAAGTGCATGAAAACTAAGTTTGCACGGTTGTTTTATTCTCGGTACTTTGAGGATACTGCTGTTGGGCTGAAATACTGTGGGAATTTATGAAAACTTGTAAAACAAGTTGTCCTCTGCATCTCTGGCATGACCACAGGCTGGGCCACTTGGGGGTTGGTTCTGGGTTCTGTGGCCGCCGGGCCGCTGATTGAATAGGCCTGGTCTACTCCAAAGATGGATCAGCACCACGGCTGTTTTAGAGCCCAGCACTGACAGACAACCACCTTTATGAAACAGAGAATACACAGTCCTCTGTTTCTGAGAAAAACACACTCATGTTCCTGAACCTGTTAGGGTCCAGTATCCCTCTCTTTGCACTGACATCCATGACTCTCCAGCAGCGGCGTTCATGGTGTCCTTCTGTCTTGCAGGGGCGTGGTGCGCGTTGACATTAATCTACAGGATGTTGATATCGACCAGTGCTCTGCTGACGGCTGGTTTGCTGGAACCCATCGATGCAACCTGACCACTATGGAGGTGAGTGTGCAGAACATACGGATTAGACAGAAGATTGATTTGCTCCGGAAAGCTGATCTGTAACGTACATGCTTTTAGGCACAGCTTCACCAGGCACTGAATGGAAAAGCTGTAAATCCCAACATCTCCTTTAATGAAGCTTTTACAGCCTGCTGACACCTCAAGGAAATACTATCAGCTGTCCTTTAGAATTATACAGACATGCAAAAAGAGAAACGTCTCCTTTAAGATCAATTTCAATCAATATATAGATATCTGACACATTTTTAGTTTCTTTTAAACATATTCCCAACCCTGATGCACGTCCACATAGTTACAACAGTTGTTGTAGGAGTATTCATGCTTATAAATTTGATCCTCAAAACCCTTTTTATTGAGCCTAGATGGACCTAAGTGCACATCATTTCCATGTCCCTGAACTAAATCACTTGTTTTTGGGCATTGTCTGCAAAATACAGAGTATATATGTGGTTAGTAAATGTGCAGCCTTTGTAAGGGCTTAGGTCACATGTTTTACATAAATCCTATTGGCTAGAGTGAAGACAGAGAGGTGGAGATGTGTAAAGCTTTGGCAGAGGAGGAAACAGCCAAGCTGATAAAAAAATAGCCTGTCTGAAGGCCCTGGACCGTGTGGGCAGAGCTCTTGGACAGGATGAGAAGACTCTCAGTACTCTGGTATTTTTAAACTTGATGTCAGATATTCATTTTACATGGAGATCAGTCATTTGTTTCTATATTCAAAGCTCATAACAACGACAGAGAGCAGATTTATTATTTCACTTCATTCTAACTCCATCAATAACTGATTTTTTATGGCAGACAGCTCAATACAAATGCAAATACAGAATATTTTCTCTAGTTGATTATGACCATGATTATTATTTTCCTCATTAAAGGGGCTCTATGCAAGATTTAGAAAAACATCAGTGTGGTGATATCAGATAGCTGACATTATGTGTTGAAGATATTTTACCATCTAAATATCGAAGAATAAACTCAGTGAGTTGAGTCCAGTGCCAGGAAGCAAGAAGAAGATGTAATATTATCTGGAAACCACTGAATGAGCAACGTGACGTTCTGGTTGTTTGGATAGCATCTTCATAAGCAAGCTAACGTGATGTAGCGTATGGTTTATACAACATAAAACACTACACTGTATTTCATGGTCCCGAGTCATGCCTGACCTTTTCAACAGAAAGAGGGCCATCTCTGGATCGGTATTTATCCTGAGTGAAGCTCCCTCCATTTCTCAAACGCTGATATTGATCCTGGGTTTGCCCCGGCGTCGGTCTCACTCTCTCTTAGCCTGACGGGCTTCAGCAGATAAAACTGTCTTAGTTTTTTATGTTTTCGTGGAGTTTGTGTGGGTGTTTGGGCTGAGCCAGCCAGTCGTTTACTCGCTGAAGCAGCCTTCTCCATCCAACACGCCGTTGTCAGGTATAAACAGAGCAAGAGGGCGCACGCGTTACGAAGTACCCGACGTCACTTCCGTTCAGATTTCGTAGAAAATTCAGCCCAAATTCTTCACAGAGAAACGACTCCACAGGATTATACAGGCAAACAAGGAAGACACAAAGAGCCTCATTCTTCACATCAGGATAAAGTGCGCACCGTTATAGACTCAAAAGCGGGAAGTTTTACAGCAAAAATCTTAGAGACGCAGCCACTCAGGCCCACAGCTGGGATTATGTTAGTCCTGTTTTCTGTGCTGATGCACGCTGAAGATGTTCCATTTATTTATTTGGCCATTTGAATTGCTTTAAACTGACGAGTCAAAGAGGAGAAAATATAAAACAGTCAGATTCCCCACAGGGACTTGGTGATGTGAGCTGGGTCTCCTCTGTGCAGGTTGGCTAACATTAGCAGCTAGCTCCACCAGCCTTCGTTCCTCTTTGGAGGTTAATATCCTGCTTTGATACGTGGCCTCTTCATTTCCATTTAATACTTTATAATATTTCCTGCCACCGGCTAACTGCTAGGCTTCTCACTTGTATGTCAGGTGAAATGCCGTCAGGAGGGCAGCAGCCATTACCTGGAGCTTCAGCGACTTCTGGTGGTGTGAGGCTCTGAGAGCATTATAGAGAAAAGCTCGTTTGGAGACACAAACCCCTGATTGTTGGTATAAACTACTGCTCTGCTGGACTATAAAACTATATATGTGCCGAGGAAAATCGTACTTTTGGTCGAGTCTTCCTGACTTTAAAATCCTGTCTTTCCAACAACGTCGTGTCTTTGGTAGTGTGTTGTGTTGCTGCCGCTGTAGTCTTGGCGTGATGTTGCTGCTTATTTACAGATGACTTTGTTCAGTGTCTTCCTTATGAAGTCCAACCACTGCCGAACGACAGATCCACTGCTGGTTTTCTCCAGAACTAAGTCGTCCATCTCCGTGTCAAACTACTGTCTCTCCCTGACTGGCTTTGGCCATTTATTTGGTTGCTCCGCTCTCTTTGGTCTCTCTTCCTCTGATACAAAAACACACGAGGAGAGATTTCTGGATGGCGGGGGATGTGCTGTCTGCTGTGAGAGGCATTTAGGACAGGGGTTCTCAAACTTTTCAGGTCTAAGGACCCCTTACAGGGCAGAACATTTTCCAAGGACCCCCATGCTGATTAGACATGTTAACCTTCATTTTTGTTGCCCTTTCGTTGGAAACAGTGCTTTGTTTTGTCCTTCAACTCTGCATGCTTTCTTCTCTTCACATTTGCATCATATTTTCTCAGTTTAGCTGGTCTGGGTCTAGCATCACTTGATGAAGTGGGCACACTTAAATATTTATCCAGTGTTGCTAGCTGGACCTGCACACCAAACATATCCTGATAGATGTACGTGACATTTCTCCATCATATCTGAGTTTTTATTGGTCCAAAGCTGACTGATGTGGGACTCGTTGGTTCAGTATGCTTGTTTTATGGCGCTGTGGTCCCCATATGTACTTATTTGATTTTTAATCACATGGCATTACTTTAACCCATAAGGAGCCACGGTAACAAAGGTGTCACAAGACCTTTAACTCTTTGGGTGCCAGAGTTTTTTCAAGAAAATATTCAATTTTGATATCAAGATGTTAAAGGCAGTAGCTTGAAGGTGGTCAGAGATAAAGGCATGCTGCAAATGAGAAAAATCTTCAGTGTGACCCAGACTTTGTGATGAGAGTAAATTCACTCATCTAATTTGCATATTCTGACATCACCAGGTGGCCTCCACCACCATTGACTGTGTGTTTTCTCCCACGGCTTCTAACATGTCTGCCCCCACCTCAGTCACTATTTGTGACGTATTGACCCCCCCCCCCCATGTCCCCTCCATCCCCGGCCACGGTGAGGCAAAGCATCGACCTCGGTATGTGCTGCTTTGTGGACTATCATGGCGCATATACACGCTGTCGCTGCTCACAGATGCATCGTCAGTCTCACCCATGGTCTCACCGGACGGCTGAGCGTCATGTCAGAGGGTGAATATTCCTCTATTCCTCCCAGCATCGTGAGTATTCTCGCCACAATTCGCTCTCTTTCTCTCTGTTACAACCACCGCTTCTTCGTCTCCTCAGCCAGGGGTGGGTCTTTCAAAACTCTCTCTCTCCAAAACTTTGAATAGAAACACGCCCACAAATGCTGCTGGGATTGAAGTTACTCATGTCCGCCATCTCCTGGTGTAAAGTGGTAACAACATTAGCCACCATATTTGCAGCTACAGCCCGTTTTATTCAGCAGTGTTGCTTGTCGCAATTTTGTGACCTTGGCGCTTAAAGGGCTAAATGTCCTGTAAAAGAACTTTCAGAGCATTTTTCTTGACTTTAACTAAAGAAAAAGTCCCTGACTGAAACACACTGAACTCTCTGATGTGGTCATGTGATTGGTTAAATTAGTTAAAATTGGAAAAAATGAAATAGGTGTAGAAGAAAGTGGCATAACTTTGAACAGCAGTGGTGAAAAGGGTTTAAAAGAGCAACAATGGGATTAAAATGGCAAAAAAATATAACAGAAATGCAACAAGGGGAAAGAATTCGAAGAAAATACTGAAAAGTGGTATAAGGAGACAAAAATTGGTGCGAATGGACCAAAAACGGGTTAAAATAGGAAGATAAACTGTAACAACTGGTCAGAAAGTGGCAAAATAGAGTTCAAAGGGAAAAATGGCTGAAAGTAAAATACAGTTGCAGAATTTATTTTGACAGGCAAAGATTGGGCAAAGTTTAATATGGATTACAGAAATGCAAAAATGGGTGGAAAATGGTGAAAAGCTGTTCAAAAGTGGCAAAAAAAGTATAGAGGGGCTAAAAAGTTGCAAAAATTGGCTAGGTGCAGTGGGAAAATAGGGTTCAAAAGGGAATTAAAAGAGGATAAAATGAGCATAGAGTGTGAAAAAGAGGCCTAAATGAACAGAAACAGTGGTGAAGAGAGGTTAAAGAGCCCATATTTCACTGATCCAGCACACACGCATCGATGTCATCAATAAATCATGACTGTGGAGAACCATTCACCATTTTTTTGTTGACCAAAAGATCCTAAAATGATTTTTGTTGTTTTGACTTATGCTGTATAAATACAAATAAAAATATAAAATTACACCACTTCATCATCCTGACTGGAAAGTAACTGTATCTTCTTTCATAATAGATGATAATAAATTAACCATAAGAGCCCAATGTGAAATATAACATCATCTATCCTTGATTTTTTATTAAATTCAGTAATGTGTTGTCCAGGGTCTACTGCAGGGCTATTCAGTTAGTTTGGAGTGGGGGCCACTTCCTGAAAAAGCATCCATATGAAGGGCCAGTGCTGTGAGAAGTGTTTGCCCCCTTCCTGATTTCTTTTGCATATTTGCCTCACTTAAACGTTTCAGAACATCAAACTAATTTTAATATTAGACAAAGAGAACCTGAGTAAATATGAAAGTCCGTTTTTAAATGATGATTTTATTTATTAAAGGAAAAAATCCATCCAAACCTATCGGGCCCTATGTGGAAAAGTCATTGTTGCCTAAACCTTGTGCCATCAAAGCAGCGCTGGTCTTAACTTCCTGTAACTGGTGAGTGTGGGGGGGTTTCCATGTTTCAAAATGGTGAATCTTTAAGTTAATACTGATATTTCAGTGCAAAAGTTATGCATGTTGTATCTTTAAGGGGCCACAAAAAAGGACCTAGGGGGCCTGATTTGGCCCCAGGGCCTCCAATTGAATAGCCTGGGTCTACTGGTCTGTGTAATGTCCCACGTTAATTTTGCTTTGAGGAGAAATGGGTATGGGCTCTTACGGGTTAATAATTTATTTTAGATTATTTCAAAGAGCCCCAAGCTGTGGCTCGTGGACCCCCAGGGGTCCCCGGACCCCAGTTTGAGAACCACTGATTTAGGAAATGAAAGCCCAGACAGAGCTGCATGCTGACAGCCTAAACTTCCACATCATTTATACTCCGTGGTTTCAAGTTTTATTCATCTCATGTGGCAAAAGCCAAACTACATCAAGTCTACTGGAAATATTCGATGTATCTGAAATCAGAAAGGACAGATGCTCTCAAAGACACGTCTGTTTGAATGCATGGCAACAATGAAACCAGTAAGGCTGTGCTGGGTGTCAGTAAACTGCAGGCTGGGCTAAAACTTTGAGCCTTCACTTATTAAACCTCCCTGCCTGCTATCACAGTAACCTTTCACTTCATCAGTGAGTCCTGCTGTCAGGTGAGCAGGTAGCCCCCTGGTCGATCCTTCTCCCCCTGCCTGTTCAGTCTCATTGTTAAGAGCGATAGATCCTGAAGAGGTGCTGTAGATCAGACTGCTTCATAATGCATGTGATGTAATGGATTGCAGTGAGCCTCGTTGAATAATTAATCACTCTCTTTGTCTGAGTACTTCCACCTCAGCGTGGACAGTCAATGCCAGAGACATTTGACATAGTATGTGTGTGTTTGTGTGTGTGTGTGTGTGTAGGTTGTACATTGTTAGTGTTATAGATTTGAGCTGCTTGCAGAATAATGATCTCTGCAGGCTCACAGTGCAGGGTTTGTGTTGCTTGTTTACAGCTGAATGATGAAAACTAGTGTGATCTTGACATGTTGCAGGATGCATCCTGTCTTACATGGCAGCTTTATCACACAGAAACGTCTCATTACAGTCACATCCTGGAGATAAACAGCATGGATAGGAAGATGAGTGGAGGTTGGAGCATAAATACAGAGAGCAGCCATGATTTGAACCGCCTTCTTATCTCTGGGGAGTGTGTATCCCAGCGTCTGCATCGTAACTCATAAGATCTCCTCATATAATATAATAGCAGCGTTGGAATTACTGCTCACCATCTCAGTATCTGTTACAGTTAACAACCTACCATTCTGGGTTTAAAGTGCACCAGCAGGTAAATCAGAGGTGACGTGGGAGGCTGATGTCTCTCCAGCTATGAATAGAAACCTCAGCTGCAGTGTAATAAAGTCTGCTAGAGCTGTGTGTGTGTGTGTGTGTGTGTGTGTGGTAATGGGATTAAAACAGCATTTGGAGGGATGCCCCATTTGTGAAAACAGGATTCATTTGGTGTTATGTCGTGTTTTTCTACATCACACAGGTATTCCCTCTGCACACGCAGAAAATTGTCATTTAATGGGTTTCTTTGGGACGCTTTAAATAAACACAGCATTACAGGGCGCTGTACATCCATGGGAGAGGTTCTCAATCTTTTATTGGAATCAGCTGGTTTAGATGGTGTTGGAGTGGTTAGTCCACAGAAGTGTTTCAGTTTTGTGGCCACACTTCCAGCTGTCAGGGCTCTTTAACTAAACTTCCACCTTTATGTGCAACACACTCCATGTCTTTAATTTGAGTTATTCTTCAGTTAAAGGTCACATATTTGACCTCTTTAAGACGAGTTTATATCGGCCTCAGAGGTCCTAAAACATGCCTGTAAAGTTTGTTTCTGTAAAAACCTCCAGTATTGATGTCTGCATGTCTAAAACCTCCTCAGTTTCAGCCCTGCTCAGAACCAGCTGTTTCTGTGTCTGTGGCTTTAAATGTTGTCGAGCTGTCTGACTCCGCCCCTGACTCCACCCCTCTCAGGAAATGGATGTGGCTTAATGGGTGTGACTGTCACTACCAGGTCCGTAACCGAAACCCGATCCATACTACACATGTGCAAATATACGTCACCATTTTTTTTTACAAAAACTTTATTCAAGTTCAACAGAATGACAACATAATACACCGACCTTTTAACAGACAAACTTTATTTAAAATTTAATACATTGATACACAAAACAGCCAAAGCAGTTTCTAGTTTTTATGTCAGGCTGTAGATCTGGATTAAAGTGAAGGGGCTGGTTTAGAAACTGAACTTTCTATAAAAATGCAGTCATTAAAATTTTATTTTGTGTGTGTGTGTGTGTGGGTGTTTGTGTGGGTGCGTGTGTGCGTGTGTGTGTGTGCGTGTGCGTGTGTGCGTGTGTGTGTGCATCACTCAGTTTAATGACAGCTGAGGGTTAGTCGAGCTGTTCTGGATTCCTCAGGTCACATGTCTGAGACGTGTTCAACACTGAAACAAACAACTGCAGGCAGTTATCCAGCCGAGAGGAGACTCAGCTGACTAGAAGAATCCCAGGGGCTGGTAGTTTTAATATTTCTGTCTCTGTGTGCCTCTGCTGTTTTAAACACAACTCTGGAAATAATTGGGAAAAACAGACATTTATAGGGGGGCTAGTAATATCACCCTCATCCACAAATATAAATAGCTATTTCATATCCCAGAATCTGGGTCGGTGCTGAGCATATATCCCCTCAGAATGTCTGAACTTTTAGATTTGTCTACAAGAGTTATTTTCATCCATCTGCCAAACTGTCTCAGCTTTTAATGGAAGTAGTATCCATGATCTGTTTTGCACGCACAACTTCTGCAGCATTTATCCGACATCTCTGAAGTCCTTTTTCACACATTCAGCCTTGTTCCTCTGCTCCTTTGCAGCTTTTTAAGTGCATCTATTCCAGCAATTGAATTTGACAAAATGCATTGGTACCACCCAGCCAGCCAGCCGGCTCCCCAGCCTCTCCTCACATCCTGCCTCTCAAGCTGCTGTTTGCCCAGCCAAGCATGCAGGCAGCCCAAACTCAGATGGAGGCAGCTGCTATGGACGACTGATTCAGCAAGCAAGCAGAGGAAGGAGAGACGAAATGAGACTCAGACTGTCGACAAGAAAATACAACCCCAAAAACACAATCAGACGACCATTAACTCACTCACGATTGTTAGCAGAGGAATCCTGGATGGATGTATGAGAGTCAGGGTGGATATCAAACCTCTGATACAGCAGAACACAGACGCAACTCTACATTTAAGTTGGTGTTTATGAAACATTTACTTTATGAAGAAAATCTACGTCTAGCTGTGTGAAATAGTGAAGAAATAAACAGATTTACACTGAGAGGATGCTGAAATATTCTGACACCCAGCAGTGGTGCATGCTGGGTAAACTCTACGGCAGGGGTTCTCAACCTGTTCAGCCTGCAACCCCAAAAATTAACAGCCAGGAACATTCTAGAATAGTCGTGTGCAGACAAGGCAGTCCATGAGGAGGGATGGGGGGGGGGTTTCTGGGACCATGGGGGTCAGCAAAACCACGGTCCACCATGAAGTGAAGCTGTGGAAACCATAGTTTATATTTGACCTGAATAATTACCACGCTTATCAAAGAAACAAACATCTTTATTATTCAGATAGCCTTCTGTAGATGAAAAAACTTTTGTTAAAAACAATTTAAATGGTTTAATAATGGCTAAAAATGGTGGAAGGTGGTGAAATTGGATTTTTAAAGAACATGATGGAAAAAGTGGCTGATAGGGTCAATAACGGGTCAACAGAGGCAACAACACGCAGAGAGTGGCAAGAGTTAGATTTGAAGTGCAAAAACAGGCAAGAAGTGATAGAAAGGTTTTAAAATAGACAAAAACTGTTTTTTGAATGTGCTAAAATTGGCTGAATTGATGTTTAAAGGGATGAAAAAGGGTTAACAGTGGGTAGGGTTGGTGTAAAGTTATCTTAAAGATATTCTTAGTTTTTTTAAGGCATCTGGTGACCCCCTCTCAGGGTCTCATGACCCCCAAAGGGGTCCCGACCCCAAGGTTGAGAACCACCGCTCTATGGTGACCCTGGACTACACCAATGGATTATCTGAAATCCAATCCACCAATCACAGATGATTTTTAAAAATCAGCTGATCTTTCAGGGAGGAGGGGGCAGTGGGACACAAACGCAGATAATGGGTTCAAAAAGTTCTCCAAGAAGGATCACCACCGAAATCAACCAATAGGGAGAGGGGAAAGAAAAACTAGATGTTGGTTAGTGATAACCCAAAAGCTCCTGTACTAAATATACTGAAGAAACCAAAGCACTGCTGCCAACCAGCTGACAACAAACTGAAACAACTCTGGAGACTGAGAAAACTCCCCCAGCCACCGGCTCGATTAGAAAAGGGGAACCAAAAATGTTAAAATCCTTAGCCCTGACATCAGCTGACCGATAAACTTAGGATTTTACACAGAAAGTTCCAGATATGTTTTATCAAACTCTTTCAAGAAAACACACACCCAAGAAAACCCAGAGAGATGCTGTCAGTGTCTCTGAAGGTGAGAGGATGGCTGTTTTGGAAGTGGCCTACTGCATACTCCTGCCAAACGCAGTATACAGTATGTACTGTGCACTGTGTACTGCGTTGGACAGTAGTATGCAGTTTGACTGCCTGTTATTGTGTGGCATGCTTGGCCCAGTTTAGCTGGTTTCTGGTATACAGAAGTACGTCATACCTGGTCAATATTAAACGACGCTACAGTGTTTTCCATCCATTTATGTACAGAAAAAATCTGGGAAGTGTTTTTATTTGATTTTTGGGGATTTTTATAGCTGTTGTTTTTGTTTTAGCCTGTATAGAGCAGTGAAAGACAGCACCTGTTGATACGAGCCGCAACGGCAAAACAAAAACAACAGTGACCCTCTTACAACTTATTTCACTGTAGTAGATGTTAAAAAGGGAAAGGTAATGGCACTTTTTGTCACTGCCAGCCGCTCCAGTGAAAGTTTCGGCACCATTATGAACTCTGACCTGACGCTTTGCATTGTGGGTTACAGTAGGCAAACTAGACTGGTCCCATGCGTACTGTGAAATTTCCCTGAACCAGTACGTCATTGCTAGATAGCAGGAGAATTCAAAAACAGCCGAGTCAGCACAGAGTGCTGCAGCCCAGGTATCAGCTCACACACCTGGCCTCATCAGGACCAATGGGCTCACACACACCTGGCCTCGTCAGGACCAATGGGCTCACACACACCTGGCCTCGTCAGGACCAATGGGCTCACACACACCTGGCCTCGTCAGGACCAATGGGCTCACACACACCTGGCCTCGTCAGGACCAATGGGCTCACACACACCTGGTACAGCGCTGATTGAGTCCCACTGTGAGTGATCAGGCTGAGCTCCCTCACAGATAGAGCTGTTTCAGACCTGCTGTGTGTCTCTAAACTTCATCTAAACTTGATTTTCTCTGACTAAGTGTAAAGTTGCTGCTCTGACTAATGCCAGTCATCAGGCTGAATGAGTCACTGAATAGACGAGCATGGAGCCGAGTCATTATCAGCTACATCTTGACTTCATTTCCTGTTTGAAAGTGTAAACATGCTGTTTAAGGCTGATGTGTTCCTCCTGTCCTTCCTGTCATCTCTCAGTGACGACACCTCCATTAGCGTTTTTCACCGTTCTTCAGGAGTCCAGGACTTTTCCGCCCTGGGGGCACCTTTCATACGAGCGCACGGCCGTGGATGATGATGAATGTTTCAATCAATTAGCTTATTGCTCAGAACAAGTGCTGGAGCCCTGGGGGACTGTAGGCCGTGAAAGGCAGTGACACATAACCTGAATGATTACTCCAGCAGGAAATGACAAGGACTCCTGACTCGGCGCTGTTTTCATGTTGAGAGCTGCTGAGCGAGAGAGCGAGGGTCGCTGTTGTGAAACGAAGGTTGAAAAAAATGTAATGAAAACAGCAGACTTTGACCGTACATTACCTCACAGTTTGAGTTTTAAATAGTTTTTTAAAATCTAAATGTGTAGAATCAGGGGCAGTAGCAGGGTTTCCAGTCAGAATCAGCCTTCTTATTAAGGTTAAAACCACTTTATTCTACACTAATATCCAAATATCTCTTTAACAGACTCAGGCACTGAGAGTTCCCCAGAGGATGAACCACTCTGTGGTATCTTCTTTTCTCCAGGACCATAGTGTGGATTATGGTTGGTGGTTTGGTTTTCAGCTGAATTCTCCAGAAGAATTTCTGTATTTTGAGTACAAACAAAGTAGGGATGCACCGATGCATCAGTTCAGCATGGTATCTACATTAGATGAATGAAGCTGGGGACACGGGATAATATCAGCATCCTCCTAAGACCCTGAGTGCACTGCTTTTGGAGTTGATTGGACATTTTTGATGACATTCCCTTTAGATTTCCATCAAAAATAATTTGCTTTAAATTGATAAGAATTTTTCCAAAAAAGTCTTTGGGGTTATGTTTTCAAATGCTGCAGAATTTGATTAGATTTTATTTTATTTTTTTTAAGGAAATTATTAAAATTTCTTTGTAATTTCTTGAAGATTTGATCGGACATTTGGAGGGAATTCCCATTGAAAACTGAATATTAAGGAATTTATGAAAAACTTCATCATTTTTAATGAAATTTTGGGGGAATTTATATGTCAGTTTTTGAGAATTTGATTGGATAGTTTGGATGGATTTTGCTGACGTGAAAAATTTCAGGAATTTTCATGGATGTTTTTTAGGAAGACTTTTTTTAAATCTGCAGACTTTTTTTTATAAAGTTTCACTGAAACATCTGAGGAATGTTTAGGAATTTTTAGGTAGGTTATGGGATTTGAAAAATGAATAAATATTACTAAAATATTTAAGATTTTCTACTTAAATTTTTTTGTAATGTCTTGTCAAAAGCTGGGCTGTCAGGGGGATGGGCACCAGCAGATGTGATGGTTTCTGCTATCATTATCGTTGTACTGGCTGTAATTATCAGCCATGATGAATAACACATAAAATCATTCTTATAAGGGACGATGCTTTCCAGGACAGGGCTGCACATCTGAGTTTGTCAGTTTGATGCTTGAGCGTGATGTTTTAAAGGCCTTTCAGATTTAGCATGCTTCATGCTAGTAGTAACATAAGAACTCAAAAACAGGATGTTTGCAATCTTAGACCCCAAATGCTTGATGGGGGTCAGGAAGTGAGAGGCAGCCATTAGGAATGAATGGGCAAGGAGGAAAGTTAGTACTTTACAGCTCTAAATTATCAAAAACATTTCTACATACATTTAGTTTGATCCCTGCACTTCACTTTTTTTCCCCACAGTCTAACCGATTGGCGTGGCGTGGTGTGGCGTGGCGTGGCGTGGCGTGGCGTGGTGTGGTGTGGCGTGGCGTGGTGTGGCGTGGCGTGGTGTGGCGTGGTGTGGCGTGGCGTGGCGTGGCGTGGCGTGGTGTGGCGTGGCGTGGTGTGGCGTGGCGTGGCGTGGCGTGGCGTGGCGTGGTGTGGCGAGGATTAAAATCACTAACTATACTCCAGCAGACCTGCTAGTGTCTGGCATAGTCTATCCAGAGAAGGGAGACAAGTCTTGTGGAGTCTGTAGTGAGCTAGCTGAGCTCCTTTAGCATAAGGAAATCCTAATTTTGTCACAAAAATGCTTTGAATTAAAAACCGGTGATGGATTATTATTGAACAAACCTTGTGGCGTGAGCAACCAAGTAAAGATGTGCTGTTCAGAACGAGCCTGTGCTACGAAACGGCTCTTTAATGTCAGCCGCAGTAGCTAGCTCCCGTTTGTTTGCCAGTTTCCAGAGTTGTTTGGTAGCCAAACGACCACCTCTGCTGAGCTGAGCCACATGACCTGGATCTCATCACAACAAGCGAGACTGGCTGGACCTCAGCTGAGGAAACATGGATCAGAGTTTGATATGCTGTGGCATATTTTTAGAATAGTGTGCTTAAAAAAAAATCATATTTTTCCTTTTTTTTGTATGTTTTTCTTGTTAACCCATCAAAGCCTGAAAACACAAATTATAGCCAGAAAATTCTCATCCTTTGGAACTGAAATGTTTGTTTTACTTTCTACTGAAATCCAAAAAAATCCAATTTCCATAAAATTTAACATATATTTATTTTTTGTATCTCACTAGATACATTTGGTGTTTTTGGTAAGTGATGATCCACTTGAAGGCATTTTTATCATTTAACAGATTGTATTCAGACTTGTTTTAGTAATTTATGATCATACTGATGAGATAGAGGTTTCATAAAAGTATTATCAAATATGATACAACAGGCTTCTAGGGGTTAAATATGAGAATTATCTAAAAAATGATCATTCCCTCTGATACAGCAGTTCATATCAAATATGCAACATGAGTAAAAATTGCTTGTTTTTGTTGTGAAATGAATGAGACGAGGAACTTAAGAAACAATTGCTTGTTAAATAGTAATTAGATTATTTTCCCGCCTCGTACGGCCCTGTGTCAGTCTCAGTGCCAGCAAACATTAGTTTGGAAATATTGGCATAAATTAGATTGGCAAAAATCTAACATTGTGCAGCCCTACATATTTATATATACACAGGAGGAGCTACAGCCCTGTCGGCGTTATTCACACTCAGTACTGCGTGGTTTTATCTTTGCTGTGCTGCTCTCTCCCTCTTGTTAAAAAGCTGAAGAGGGTATTTCAGCTCCGTGGGTCGAATCACTCTTCCATCCTGACCTTGGCTCACAAGGTCGCCCCGGCCCAGCCGGCTATCAGCTCAATCACACGCTGATTTCTCCGCCGTGTAGCTTGTGCTGCTGAATTAATAACGCCATCAGTGTTAAACAACTGCTGCCTCCCTCCTGCTCACACCTTCTGTCTCTCTCTGGTCCGTCTCTCGCTCTCCCACTCCTATTTTTGCAAACAGGGAAGAAACAAGAACACCCTCGTTGTTCTCACTTGTGAACACCAAATACTGACTTAGATTTGTTCTCAGGAGGCTCATACCAAGCTCCAGCCATGACTAGTCTCTCTGTAATCCCAACAGGGCTAGTTATGCTTTTTATGGGCAATGTTTGGAGCACTGGTTCCCAACCTGAGGTCCGGGACCCCCCAGGGGAGCGCCAAAGATCTTGGAGGAGTTGTGAGACTTTGTCTGCTCTGAGGCTGCCAAAATTAGATTTGCAAACATTCACTAAAACCCTGATGAAGCAGTTAAGTAGTTTCTACAAAGGTCTTCAGATAAGAACAGCATGCATAGGCCGTTTTTAGGGTTTTATTAGTGAAACTGTTAAAATCTGTGTTGGTTTTGGCAGTAGTGTCACTTTTCCTTCTCTCTTGGGTCCTGGGGGGCTCCTCTTTGCTTAGGTACATGTAGAGGGCGCTCCAAGGAAAAAATGGTTGGAAGCACTGCTTTAGAGGACCAGTACTGATATTACACATGTTGGATTCTTGTTTGAGGCCCTAAAAGAAGAAATAAACCAACTGTCCTCAGAATTATTCTAGGATATTGTTTTTGTCCTAATGTTGGTGCAAACTTCTCAGATTTGACTTTCTGACATAATCTGCAACAAAACGATAGAAAAATGTGTAAAGTTCACAGACAAAACTTTCATAAATGCTCTTTTTCCATCATCTGTTCCTCTTTGGTTCACTTTTATTAAACTATTTGCATTTTAATCTCTCAGTCAAGTTTGTTGTGTTCTGGGAATGAGTTTGCACTAAATTTAGTTGGAAAATTTGCAGCTGTGCGATGAAATTCTTGTGAAAATATTTGTCTTCTGGGTTAAATATGGACCGTTAATGTTACATGAAAGGATGAAAAAGTGGAACGTCCACCTTCCATCCATCTGACGGTGATCGAGCTGGTGCTGTAGTTGGATTAAAGAAAAGAGAAAAAGGTGACTGGCATTGACCCTTGCATTGACTTACAGCAGGAGTCATCCATGCGTTCATTATTGTCTCTGTGATTTACATCTCATTGTCTTTCCTCCTGCAATCTTTACTCACAGCTGCCTATAACCCTCAAAGGTTAAACAAAGGCTCCGTCTGCTATTGGCAGCTAGAATCGCTCTATAAAGCCTGGACCTGCTATAGGAGGCACTGATTGCAGATTATTTGAGTGCATAGTCAGCCCCTCCGTTGACACGTCCACTCCTGTACTGCAGAATAAATAAATAAATGTGGTTCATTTTAAATCCCCTGAAAAATGAAGTCAACTCATCAGCGTGTCATAAAAATGACTGACAGGCTGTTGAAACACATTTAGGCCTCGTCTTGTCCCATGATGAGTCGTCTTTGTGTGGAGCCCTTATTTTCTTGTCTTCCTCCTAATGGCAGACTGAACATAGAGCAGCAGCAGTAAACTTGTTAAGGCAATAACATCTGCAGCTTTATCCTTGTTTCCCTATTTACTTTATGTTTGAACGAGTTACCGACATGCCCATAGGCCGGCCCATCCTACTCTGATGGAGGAAGACTGGCAGAGGGAGCAAGATAACAGAAACATAGTGGGAGCAGTGCTGCTAGATCTTAGATGTTATTGATCATTCTTTATTATTAGGTAAGCTGAAACATTATGGATTTACTATGAGGGCTTTAAAATGGATGGAGAGCTACCTGATAAACAGGAGGCAGACCGTTTTCTTTAATGGAAGTCTGTCAACAATGAAAAATGCTCCATGTGGAGTACCTCAAGGTAGCTGTTTAGGACCATTATCATTTTCTGGTTTTACTAATCATCTACCTCTTGTTGTAGATAAAGCTCATGTGGCCATGTATGCAGACGACTCAACAATGTATGCAGCTGTGCCTTCAATAGGAGAACTAAACACTATTTTACAGAGGGAGTTAAAGTCTGTGGTAGAATGGATTACAAGGAATAAATTGATTCTTAATGTAGGTAAAACAAAGTCCTTTATATTTGGTTCAAAATATCAGTTAAAAGCTGAAACTGCACTGGAATGAACTGTTAACAACAACCCTGCTGAGCAGGTGTGTGAGACTAAGCTGTTGGGTATAACCTTGGGTCAGCATCTCATGGTCACAGCATGTTGGTAATGTTGTCAGTAAAATGGGAAGAGGTGTTTCAGTTGTGAGAAGAGTGTCAAAAAGTTGACCTCCAGATGTTATTGAACTGGTTCTGAATGTCCTGGTTCTGTCCCAGCTTGATTTTGGCTCCATGATTTTAATGAAGGATTTAAAAAAATAGCGAGTGGCTCAGAATAAAGCGGCTCGGTGCGCCTTACAATGCTCACATAGAACCAGTGTAACACACATGTATGACAGACCTGGCTGGCTAACTGTGAGACAAAGATTCACTCATGTTTTATTACATTTTCTCAGGAGTATAACTGTGACACAGTCTCCAAAGTTATTATATGAAAGACGATCCTCTCAGTTTGCTAAACATCATTACCAAACAAGAAGAGCAACTGAGAGAAGGCTCATCCTACCGACAGTGAAAACAGGTAAAATACAGAGAACAGTCCTGTACACAGCACGGTAGGCTGGAATTCATTGCCAGTGTGTATTATTCAAGAAAATAACAAAGAGAGGTTTAAATTAGTCTTGAAACAGTATCTCATAATATTTAATTAACAGTAATAAATTTCACTGAGTAAACGAGCGCTCTCAGAATGTCGGCATGGTATGAAATGTATTTTTACCTCTTTTTTCCTTGGAATTATTTTGTGTAATCACAGGATAATTGGGCCGTATCTGTGGTAGAGTAAGTGATTATTACGATGTGGCATGTAAATCTATGTGTGTGCATGCATGTAATATCTGATGGTAGACAGACACTGAGTTTGAGGAGTTAAAATGTGATTATGACTCAGTGTTCTGCATCATGTTTGGTAAATGGACGGCCATTTTGTTTCTCTTCTGTATGTCTATGTTTTATACTTTTGAGGAGCTGTTTCTGTTTCTGTTTCTGATCATGTTTGATTATGTTTTATTGTGTGTTGATGTGTGTGACCTTATGTGTGTTGGACCCCAGGAAGAATAGTCAGTGCTTCTGCTAGTGCTAATGGGGATCCTAATGAAGAAAGAAAGAAAGAAAGAAAGAAAGAAAGAAAGAAAGAAAGAACCTCGTTTAAAGGAAATGCTGCATCTGAGAGCAGAAATCTGTTTTTTTATGTGCTCTGCAGGTTTCAGGGCTGACAGGATTTCCATAGCGGCTGATTAAAACTATCAGTTAAGATATCTCACATTTGTTACCTTTGCACAAACTAAATCACTGCCTGGCTGTTACATGCCTGCATTAGGTGTACATTTGCTAGAGTTGGTCTGATTCTAATACCAGTAAAATTCTGCCTAAATGCAGATATCGGTAACGGCGAGCGCATGTGTTCATGCACCAATGCACCAACTCTCTCTCTCTTCTTAAACAGCCAGTAACTTGAATACTGTAAGACTGGATTATTATATTACACCTAAATGTTCAATAGAGTCAAACACTTTTAGAGCAAGAAGATGTTTGATTTCACCAGCCACAGTGGAAGGTAGACAAGAAGGAAAACTTCACCCTCACAGGAGTGTGATGGATGGATGATGGATGGATGATGGATGGATGGATGATGGATGGATGGATGGATGGATGGATGAAAGATGGATGGATGGATGGATGGATGATGGATGGATGGATGATAGATGGATGATGGATGGATGATGGATGGATGATGTATGGATGGATGATGGATGGATGATGGATGGATGAAGGCATACTAAACTAAACTTCCATCTTTAATCATAAATAGACGATGACTCAGACTCTTATTGAATGTATAATTTTGAAGCAAACTGCCTCTTTTTTTCGTCAGTTTATTTCACATATTTCATATTTCATTGATATTCCATATTTGATACGTCATGCATGCTCTATAATAGACTTTAGCTGTGCATCATCTCTCCACGTTTCTCTGGCAGCTCCCTCGGCCATCAGTCTCTCCTCACTGATTCTCCAGAAGCAGCCCCATCCTCTGCTGGCCCTGCTGAATACTCAAACCCAACAAAAGCATTTTTGTAGTATCTGGGGTTTCCCTGTCTCTGTTACAAACATGAGATCATACTAGAGGGGCAGGGATTCCCTGAAGGGACTGACATCTACTGTTTTCTTACACCAGGCCCCGTTGAACCTGCTGATCCGGTCTCAGCAGTCTGTGTGCAGAGAGGAGCCTTAAAGCGTCCTAATTAACCACCGTCTTTGCTATGTTGCCTATTAAGAGTATGTTCAGGAGCCTATAAATAGGGTAATTGCTAATTATCTGCAGTGATCTCACCAAAGCTGTGATTATGCTTCAGAGTTGATAAGGGTGCTTGATAGGGAGGAAATAGAATACTGCTGTGCACCCGCAGATTTAAATTCACCCTTTAATTTGAGCAAATCCTTTTGTGCTTTGTGAATTAAGCAGGATTGTAATAAAGAAAAAGAGAGACGAGTCAAACAGAACTCCTGGAAAAAAGAGCCAATAAATGTGGGTTTCTTCCGCCGTGGAAAGGATGAATACGTTCAAGGCTGAACAGATCACGGTGACATCTGCAGCTCGCCAGACGGATGAAGCGCCAGATCTTGGAAACCGTTTTTTAAAGTTTTCAGTGTGGAAAGAAGAGAAAGAAGAAACCTTTTCTGTAGTCAGGGTGGCATCAAAATGAAAATTCAGTCCAGCAAGCTGTGCCAAAGTAGCCAGGGTTAGAATACTAAAAAAAAGTGTTTAATTCTGCCCAGTTTTAGCACCTAGCAGCTCCAAAAATCTTAGTTTTGATTCATTTTGTTGCTCCACTGAGGATATTTTTGACTTTGCAGGTTGTTACCAGTAAAAGAAACCAATAATAACTGGAGAAAGACCGCTGCAGAATGCTTTAGTCTTTAGCCCTCTCTCCTCTGGGATATTTGAACACACCGAGGTCGAGTTGTCTCCGCTGTATCTCAGTGGGACCAGAGATCACAGTCCACTTTTAGTTTGAACTCTGGCCCTCGGCAGTGCAGCCTATCCTTAACCACTGTCGCGCTAATTGGCTCTGTGGAAAGTGCTTGAACTCCCAATTTACATGCAAACACTTTGAAGACTTGGATGCTCTTGCCTCGCTGCACCCCTGGGCGCCGTCTCCTATCCGTTCTGCTCTGCCCAGTCCTCAGTGCACAATGTAAACGGAGAAAAAGGCAAACACTGAGTCCATGGAGGATGGGAAGACGTGGAAGATAGAGGTAACGTTTGTCTGGGCACCCATGAGACTGGATGTAAATTAGCACAGGCAATGTTTGTAATAAAGACTGAGGGCCAAAAAAGAGGATATAAAATACAACAAATCAGTCATTTTTCATAGAAACTTCTGTAGAAACTCTTCATTTCCATTCTAATCTGCCTCTATGTAATGGTGACTGTTGGCTCAGTGAGCAGACCTGACATTCCTCTCCTCTGCCACATCCTCTGCTCCTCCTGGGAGAGACCAAGCTCTCTTTTTAGACCAGTCGGGATATTTGAATCCCTGCAGCGTGGTCTGGGTCTGCCAGGGTCTCCTCCCATTTGGACGGGCCTAGGAAGCCCTCCACAGGGAGGCATCCCAAAGGATCAGATCCTTAAGCCCTCTTCACAAAAGAGCAGGGAATGTCGCTGGAACTTAAATCTACGCTTGGTGCTCTTTCAGGTAAACTTAACCCATGAGTTGCCGGTACTGGACCTTCTATTAAGCCTTCTGGATGGTTTGCACACTCATTAGGACTTCTGTTGTCATTTCCAACCCTTCTCTCATCCTGTTAGGCCTTCTACATTAATTTGAAAGCATCGCTGCACTGTTCTGTTCTGTTCTACCTTAACATCATGTTGAATTTCACAAGCTTGAAAAACAGAAGTAAGCAGGTTAACTCTTCCCTCTTGCACACAAAGGGCCAGATCTCCTAAAGGTTTACGTGTACACACACAAAAAAGTACAAACTGATTTACTAACAGTGCACGTTAAGGGTTGCATCTATCAAAGGTGCAAAATAGCACGTCTGCATCCAGTTAGTACGTTCGCCGCAATGAATATGCAATATGGGGCGTTTACACGCAATTGTGCGTGTGCTGGGAGGAGAAAATGTAAATACATTATTTTAGCACACGCAAAGCGATGATTTAACCTTAACAGGTCTCAGACAGTTTGTCTGTGTAATTGCGCACACATGGCTGCGGTTATCGTGGCAAGAAGGAGACGAAACGATGAAAGAAGACGCAGAGAACACATTTTTCACCCTCCTGTGAACATTTTTGGAATGGTTGAGGAAACAGTCATTAAAACATATCGCCTATCCAGCCTTGCTGTTTTGGAGCTGTTGGAGGAACTCAGAGCAGATCTGGAGCCACGAGGAGGAGTCACGCAGTACCTGCGATGACAAAACTCCTCCAAGTTTACTTTAGTTTGCATCTGGGTCATTCCAGCGTACGGTAGCTGTCACAGCTGGGATCTCCCAGTCCCGTTTTTCTGAAGCTGTAACACTTCACTTTCCTCAGGCTAGCGTTGAACACACGCAAGGAGGGGTTTTAAAGGATTAGAAAACCTTTAAAGTAAAGAATATATCAAAATGCAATAAACAATTCTGAACAAATATAATCAATAAATCTGTCAAGAGAACATCATGAGTTTAAAGCACTTCCCATTTAATGAACACCTCTCCAGAACAGAAGCGCACGTCGTGTATAAACTCAAATGAAAAGCACAACAAAATGAAAGATTTTATCTCAGTCTGCATAATTTCAGGATAAACTAAAAGTCCAGATCTAATGAAAACAGCAACCTCGCCCTTATCCCAGCACTTTTAAGTGTCTTCTGAGTCTTTTTTAAATGTCTGTGACTCACGTAAACGCAAAGGCAGAAGTCTATAATCCACCGGTCTCAGAAAAAAAAAAAACACGATAAATCCACTCAGAAAAAAACCCAAAAAACAAAAAATATGCGATCAACCGCTAATTAGTGGTAAAAACAAGACGATCTCACCCAAATCCAGGAAACATAATCCAACAGGGGAAACTCTTTTTCTGCTCCCCGAGGGCTTCTGTTGTAGCTCATAAAGTGTTTATAGGCTTCATCCATCAACTCCTCTAACTCTGTGAGGTCCAATTTCATTTTGTGCATTCAGCTCTCATGCTGCAACCCATGAAACACGCAAAACCCTCATTTAAATAGGCGTGTCTCCAACACGTTTGCACCTCTGGTCATTTGCGCATTCACTCTTAGTAAATCACCCATAAACCGCGGTCCAACCCCAAACGCAAAACTCTGGATTGCACACACAAATCAGTACAAGCAGTTGGGATCTTAGTGGCTCTGGCCCAGAATAACTAACCCTGCTGAATGACTGTGGTCCATCTGTAGAGGTTTAAATCAGGAAAAGGATGCAACAAGTTTTCATTATTGGTTGGAATTTAAAGCTTCCTCATAGTGGCAGAGGATTGGGAGTGACACCAGAGTAAAGGTCCATTAAGGTATGCTTTCTTTATGTAGGAAAATACTAACTGCAATCCCAGAAAAGTTGGGACAGTATATTAAATATTAATAGAAACAGAATGCAAAGATCTGCAAATCATTTCAACCTCTATTTAATCAAACTCAGCACAAAGAAAATGGAAAAATACATTGTTATTGTAAAAACATGCATTGTGAATTTAATGTATGCAACATGTTCCATAAAAGTTGGGGCAGGTGCACAAAAAAACACCTTGGACAGTCCACAGGTAAGTAGGTTAACTGGCATCAGGTTAGGGTTAAGGGTTGGTATGAAAGGCTCAGTCATTTAACGTCAGTGGTTGCTGAAGGTCCTCCACTGTGTGAAAGAGGAGATCTCCTCATCAGAGTATGTGTGAAGCTGCAGAAAGGAGAAACCGTCCAGAAATGTCAGAGGTCTGATATTTAAATGCTTTTCTTCTTTTTGAGCCCAGGGAAAAGGCGCCTTTCTTACTCACTTTCTGTCTCCCAGATTTGGATGGCAGGGATTTCATGGAAGAAATTCAGAGGAGAATCTTGTCCTGTGATTGGACGACAGCGTCAAACGTCCCTGTTCTTCATCTTTGCGCTGAGCCGGCTGTGAGAATGTCAGAAAACGGCTCTCTGACCTCTATTGTGTTTAAACCTGCTCCGCATTTTCACTGGGGTCTCCAGCGGAGAGTCGACACTACTGTGCTTTTTAGGGAACACGCCATACATCAGTGCCAGGCTGGTTCACTCTGACAAGCTGTGAATGTGATTGTGAGAGAGATATCCCAGAGCGGTCCGTCGTGTGTTTACCAGTCCCAGCCTGATGGCAGTGTTAAGCTCCCTCCAGGCCAGAGTGTTTATCTCACTGGTGTTTAGGCTTTGGTCTTTGGACGACACCCAGAGCGAGGCCCCGCCGTCCGGCCAGCTCCGCTCCGGCTAACTCCAGCTAGTTGACCTCGTTTAAAAGGCCTGGCTGGCTGTGTGGCTGTCCCTCTGAGTGCAGAGTCACAGCCAGCTCTCTGCAGTGTCTCTGCCATTGTGGATGTGTGTGTGTGGGTGTGGGTGTGTGTGTGGGTTAGGGTAATGCACAGGCCTGAAATGATGCTCTGAGCAGCATCCAGCACCAATTTGTTTGGCTCTTTTCATGCCTGACAGCTAAAAAAGCATGAAGCAGGGACGGAGCAAAAACCCTGATGTATAAACACAGCCTCCTCTGTTTCTCCCACACACTGATTTATCCAGAGTCTGCAGCTTCTCACCACAGCTCACAATCAAGTACCAAGCTGACAAATGTAAACGTACTCTTTTTATTCTTAACGGCTACCGATGAGCCAAGGGGGGGGGGGTCAAACTCAAGGCCCGGGGGCCAAATCCGGCTGCAGATTTCCTCCAGTTTAAAAATCTAAACCTAACCCTGATGATTTCAAATATCCTTGATCTGCCATGAAAATAAGAAAAACTTCAGATAATTAGATAAAAAGTCAGGAATGTGGGAAATGCATTTCTGTTTTCATTTCATATTCTTGATTTTGGATCTCTCAGTTATCAGACAAAGTTAGACTTTTTATTTCACACTTTGACCTTTACAATTCACATTTTTGACTTTTTAACCTTCATTTTTTTTTACCTTTTTTGATCCTAAATTTTAAAATTTTGAGTAAAATATGACCTTTAACTCATAATTTTATTTTTTTTCTCATGTTTTGACCTTTTTAGCTCCTCACTTTGATTTTTTATCTTATAATTTGGCCTTTCAATTTTAAATCTTAAGTGATATTTTGACCTGTAAACTCAATTTTATTTTATTTTATTTTCCTCAGGCTTTGGCTTTTTTAACCCATGATTTTGAAATTTATCAGATATTTTGACCTTTAAAACTCATATTTCAAACTTTTTATCTCATGTTTTGACCCTTAAAAATCAAGATTTAAACTTTCTTTCTTAAATATTTGCCTTTTAAAAACATGATTTTGACTTTAAATGCCGTTTGAGCTATGAAGTTTAATTTTTTATTTCAGATTTTGAGTCTTGAAAATTTTAAATCAATTATCATCAGTGCTAAGGTTTTTTCCCATAATTCATTGCTGGTGAAAACGTCAGTCTAGGTCAGGTTGGACTCAGATTCAGAATCCGGTCCTGCTGTGACTGATTTTGACATCCCTTGGTGAAGGGCGTGTAATATTCCCCTCTTTAATGTGTGGGGGGGGGGACTCTCAGTCTCACATTTGTCTAATAGTGTAAATAGTGGACCCCCCCCCCCCAGACTGAAAATGCCAGAGTACTACAGAGTGCTGTTCCTTTAGTGTCCACTTGAGGCTGGCTGCAAAAGCCAGTGAATCCTCAGGAGGTCGAAGGTTAAAAGGCCGTTTTTTACAGCAAAATAAAAATGTTCACAGCCTGGTCAGAAACATGAGTTTGGTTAAAAAAAGGCTAATTTCTGAAATGTGCCTTTGAGATGTTTTTCATTACTGAAACGTGGCCGTGTACTGTAAATTTAAATAGGATAAAATTTTACTCTGAAAAATCTAACATGTGGTCCGGTCTGTTTGGAGTAAAGCTGACTCTGCCTGCAGAGGAATGTTGTCAGAGTCGTTTTTACTCTAAAAGTATTTTTATTTAACTCTTAATGATGATTATGAACTCCACAATGAACAATAAAACCAACTCTACAGCATCTGTACTCCCAGAGTCATTCAGACCTTAGTTTACTCATCACAGAGCTGTTTTTATTAATACTAAGTCATATTTAGTCCTTTCAGAACGGTTTTCATTCCTTTTAGAAATATTTCTGCTCATTATGGAACAATTTCTCCTCCATTTACAGCTGAGTAAGGCTGATGCAGAGCTGTAGCTTGCTCTAAACAGATTCATCTTCCTCGTTATAAAGAGCTACATTTCCTCTGAATAGATCATTCTGCCTTCCCACCTATAAAGGCGTAACAACAGAAGAGGTCTTGTTTTGCTTGTGTTTGTTAGACATAGACTTCTAATATTACAGAGACAACAGTGATGACCATGACAAGGACCCAGGAGCAGAGCAGAGATGAGGCAGTGAGGTTAAAGACCTTTATTGGACAACAACAGTGGAAATGATGGTGAGCTGCTGCTGGTTGGCAGAATCACTGGAGGAGAGACGGAGACACTGCAAAAAAAGGGAAAATGGAGTTAGACGAGGCAAAGAAGTCACTGAAAATCCCGATTATCAAAGGTTGGAGAGGAGCCAGGGTACCTGACTAGAAGCTGTAGTCCACAGGAGCCTGAAGGTTCATCACCAGGTGAGGAGGTCTGGATTGTAACCGTGGCCGTCCATGAGAGACGCCAGCTGAGCTGGAACTTAAGTGGGTGTGGTTAAAGTTTTACTCCAGGAGAATTTACTCTGTTTTTTACTCCAGCTGTGGTGGGGCTGGTAATAAATACACTCAAAAAAGAGAACATTTGACTATTTTTGAGTTAAATATTCTTTACTCTGGAAAAAGTCCTCCCCAGACTTTCCTGTGTAGTTCATAACTGTGGCCTGTCACACACCGCACCTAAAACCCAGATTTTTAAAATCTCTTCAGAGGGACTTTAACTGGGCCATTGCTTCCTGTAATATCCCAGAAGCACCTGGAAGCATGATCTGAATGTCTGACTTTGACTCCAGAAGGTCAGGGTTGGGCTCTCTAAATGAAACCGCGTATTTTCCTGCTGAAACCTCGACACGGTTCAGAGAATTTCTCACCGTTAAACTGCGTTTGTCGCCGTCACTAAGCATGTTGGAGGACTTTTTAACGTCTCCCTGCCGTTGCACATGTTAGGGTGATAAAGGATGATTGAGCACCTCTCTCCAGGTACATAAAGCACTGTTAGTGATTATGTCTGATTATGTGCTATTTAATGATCTGACAACCTACAGAGGAGGTGACTGAATGCATCATTAACATTTTAGTCGGGGACAGGCTCCTTTAGTGTTTGATACAGTCGATACAAACCTCACTGATGCTCATGTTTCTGCAGTATTTATTTCTCTACACTTTTTATAATCTATAAAATCTCACATACCCAGCTTCAGTGTGTCAGACTTTCCCTCAGCTTGGGCCTGAGGCTCTAAATAAAGGGCCATTCCACCTATAAAGATAAAGAGCTAGCGGGGCAGAATGTCCAAACAGGCAGAGATAGCCTAACTTTTAATCGCTGCACTGGGTGAAACTCCCCACAGCCCTGAGCCTGCAAATCTCTCAGTGGAACTTTCTAGTGCGCCTTGGCTTGACCCTCCATGCCTGGTAAATAGCTCTATCTCTTACAGCCAGAGGCAAGATAACCCTGTGACATCTCCAACTTATTTCTAAGTCTTGAGAAAAAGCTCCCTCAGGGCTTGAAACTAAATGATACAACTCTTTCCTCTTGCTAAATAGTGTGTAAGACTTTAAGTTTATATGCAGAGATCTGGGAAGTGTTAGTGTTGAAGTAAAGTTATGAGGCAGAGTGACAGAAAAGATTAGATGTGAAACAGAGCATGTACATCCTTCCTTTAAATCTGAAACTCTCCTTACACACCTGAACTGTTCCTCCAGCGTGTGTTGCTGTACAGCCAAGGCCTCGTCTCTGCTCGTTGTGTAGCTCCGTCTGTAATTACTGGCCGTTGAGCTGTCCTCAGGGTTAGCGCTGCACTCTGCAGGATCATTACAAATATCTACTGAGGCCCATCTACTACCTATTAGTGCTTGATTAGGCACCGTGCTGGACCGGAAGAGCGTGGGCTTCTTTCAAAGCGATGGAGAGTCTTCAGCAGGCCCTAATTAGCCAGCAGAACCAAGCTGGTTCCTGGTTTCCTGGTCAGGTGGAAGACGCCTGGCCTCAGCATCAATTAGCACTACTGCTGGAGTTGTTTTTTATTCCCCTGCTTCATGTCACAGAGAGGTGATGGAGGAGAGCTGCTGTGTTTAATCTAAGGAGCTTTATGTAGAATAGGGGCTGTCTGCAGGGGCTGCTGCACTGATGTAGATTTGTGCAGTGATGTGCAGAAAATACACAGTTCCAGTGGATTTATGGTGGAGTTAAAAACCTAGACCAGGGCTGTCAAACTGAGTCACAGCAGGGGCCGGATTCTGGATTCAGGTCTAACCTGAGGGCCCAGCAGGGTCGAGATTAAACCATAAACTGTCATCCTCATTTTCTCCAGTTACAGGGGAAATAAACTCTGCTGATGATAAACGAGTCTGAGATAAAAGTCAAAATGACAAGTTTAAAGGCTCAGAATCTGAGCTAAAAAGTCAAACTTATTTGTTCAGAAGGTCAAAACACAAAATTAAAAGTCAAACTGTTTTAAAATCGTGAGTTTTTGAGGTCAAAAAATAAAATAAAAGTCAACATTATGAGTTTAAAAGGTCAAAACGTGACATAAAATTTAAGATAATATGTTTAAAAAGGTCAAAAATGACCTAAATTTTAAAATAGTGAATCTTAAAAGTCTAAATATTTAATTTAAAGTCCTAGGGGTGGATGTGGCGAGTAAGCACTGCTCAGGGTACTGCTCTGGTAATGGGGTTGCCACAAGCTCCTGGTTGAGCTGTAGATGTCTCAAGGGCTCGAAAACCGCCAAGAGCACAGGTGGATAGCTGCAATAAGAGGTGGAACCAGGTTTTTATGATAGGTAGCACCTAGTCATTGGCCGAGTAATCCCTGTAGATCTTCTGAGGTCCGCACAGACCTCAGTTAACCCGGCACACCCCCATAGGCTGTTTCAGATCCACTGCATGGAGTATATGATCATTTAGACCCTGCACACATGGAGGAGGTTTTTATTATAAGGTAGGAAATGTATTTCCCAATCAAAGACCTGTCACGGTGATATTTACACCCAGAGGTTCCTTACAGGCCATAAAACCTGCTGAGCCGTAACACAGCAGGCCACACTTCCTGTTAATGTGTAGTCACGAGGTCAGGCACTGTTCAGTATCAGGAAGTCTTTAGGCTCAGGGTCAAAGGTGCGGCTCTGAGAAAGCTCAGAGTCATAAAGAAAAAGAAAGCCAAGAACTGGAACCCAGCACAAAGAAAGTCCCAGCAGCAACTCACACATGGTTTTAGATTTGGTGCTGATAAATGTCAGACTCATGGTTCAGTCAGTGTAGTCTGTGTACACCAGAACATGATGTGGTCTAAATAAACCAAGACTATTTTATTATTTAATTCTGGTAAAGAAGAGGAGATGTAGATTTAAGAGGGCAGACACTTCAGTCTGTTTTAAATGAGTCCCTAAAAGAGCTCAGGTGAGCTCTGAGCCTCACTCATGCAGGCCACAGCCCGCCACATGCCAGAATGCCATCTCTCACTTATTTTCACACCTTTGACGTATCAGGTCAGAGTGAATGACTTACCTGTGACCCTCGCTGTGGCATGTGAGAGGACAGCAGGACTCTCCAATTTATCTGCAATTTGCAAGTGCCAGTCATTGACAGAGCTGTTAATGGCATTCTTTGTGATGTGTGTGTGTGTGTGTGTGTGTGTGTTTAGTGTTGGTCCCTCAGCTCACAGTCTGAGATTAAGCCCCTCCCAGAGGTGTTGGATGGACTATGCTGGGGTCAGGGGTCAGTACAGGACAGTGAAGTTCTGAAAAACAAGACTTAGAAATGCAGTTTAGAAAAGTCTGTTTGTCTCACAGGATGTCAGAACCCGTGGGTCGGTCCGTGGGAATGACCTGAATTACAGCATTATACCCTATAAGGACAGCGGTACTCTGCCACACCTGTTACCTGCTCAACTCAGGTGTTTCAATCAGACTCGTGTCCACAGGTGCATAAAGTCAAGCAGCGGTTTCCTCTGAGGAGCGAAGTGACTTCAGACGTAGTACTCTGACAGATGACAACTTTTCAGTGAGACCGTTTATGACACGGGTGTCAAACTAAAGGCCCGGGGGCCAAACGTGGCCCACGGTGCAGTTTTACCCGGCCCACAAGATCATTTCATGTTTTAATTAGAAGTGTCTCACCTGAGTGAGGTCTGCAGGTTTCCTCCAGTATAAAAATGTCAATTTAACCTGGAAGATTAAAAAAAACTTAAGACATAAAAATGTGAAAAAGAAGAAATAGTCAGGAATGAGGGAAAGAAATGAATTTGTTTTCATTTCATATTTTCATTTTGCATCCTAAGAGTATGAGCTAAATTTGGATTTTTAACTTTTTATTTCATATTTTGACCTTTTAAATTCATCATTTTGACCTTTTCTCTCATATTGTGACCTTCTAAACTCCTAACTTTGACTTTTAATCCCATATTTTCTTTTTTAAACTCTGATCTAGAATTTTATCTTCTATTTTAACCTTTTAGAATCACTATTTTGAATTTTATCTTCTATTTTGACCTTTTAGAGTCACTATTTTGAATTTTATCTTCTATTTTGACCTTTTAGAGTCACTATTTTGAATTTTATCTTCTATTTTGACCTTTTAGAGTCACTATTTTGAATTTTATCTTCTATTTTGACCTTTTAGAGTCACTATTTTGAATTTTATCTTCTATTTTAACCTTTTAGAGTCACTATTTTGAATTTTATCTTCTATTTTAACCTTTTAGAGTCACTATTTTGAATTTTATCTTCTATTTTAACCTTTTAGAGTCACTATTTTGAATTTTATCTTCTGTTTTGACCTTTTAGAGTCACTATTTTGAATTTTATCTTCTATTTTAACCTTTTAGAGTCACTATTTTGAATTTTATCTTCTGTTTTGACCTTTTAGAGTCACTATTTTGAATTTTATCTTCTGTTTTGACCTTTTAGAGTCACTATTTTGAATTTTATCTTCTATTTTGACCTTTTAGAGTCACTATTTTGAATTTTATCTTCTATTTTGACCTTTTAGAGTCACTATTTTGAATTTTATCTTCTATTTTGACCTTTTAGAGTCACTATTTTGAATTTTATCTTCTATTTTAACCTTTTAGAGTCACTATTTTGAATTTTATCTTCTATTTTAACCTTTTAGAGTCACTATTTTGAATTTTATCTTCTATTTTAACCTTTTAGAGTCACTATTTTGAATTTTATCTTCTGTTTTGACCTTTTAGAGTCACTATTTTGAATTTTATCTTCTATTTTAACCTTTTAGAGTCACTATTTTGAATTTTATCTTCTGTTTTGACCTTTTAGAGTCACTATTTTGAATTTTATCTTCTGTTTTGACCTTTTAGAGTCACTATTTTGAATTTTATCTTCTATTTTGACCTTTTAGAGTCACTATTTTGAATTTTATCTTCTATTTTGACCTTTTAGAGTCACTATTTTGAATTTTATCTTCTATTTTAACCTTTTAGAGTCACTATTTTGAATTTTATCTTCTGTTTTGACCTTTTAGAGTCACTATTTTGAATTTTATCTTCTATTTTGACCTTTTAGAGTCACTATTTTGAATTTTATCTTCTATTTTAACCTTTTAGAGTCACTATTTTCAATTTTATCTTCTATTTTGGTCTTTCAAACTCTTGATTTTGTATTTTATCTCATATCTTGACCTTTAAACTCATGATTGTAAGTCTCTCTCTCATATATTTGCCTTTTTAAACCTTATTTTGACTTTTAATTTTGTATTTGGACCTTTAGGACTTATTAAGTTGACTTTTTATCTCAGATTTTGAGCCTTTAACTCATTTATTTATTTATTTATTTAGCATTTATTGGACATGGACACACAGTAGCGTTGATGCTGTGATATTTAATCATTGTGACTTTATTTATAGATATCTTTAAATCCTTTATCATCACTGTTTCATTCTCCCTATAATTCATCACCTGTGAAAAAACTCTGATTGGTCCCTCAGGACTGTAAACAGCCCAGGACTCTACTCTTCTTTGTTTGGCGCTGAGGTGGATCTCTGTGTGCTGCTGTAATCCTGTTTAAAGTCACTTTTTAGAATTTGAGTTTAAAATGAAGTGGTGCATCAATCACAACGCTGCACACAGCTGTGATGTAAGAAATGAGGCGCCAGAGAGAGACGGAGAGGAACTGGATCTATTTTTGACTCCTGCGTCGCTCCGACAGTGTGACACACTCATAGAAAAGGCTCTGGCTCGCGGTCGCACACACAGGTCGCCATGGCAATTAGCATGTCAGAGTGTGCGTGATTGACAGCTGCCACAGCTGGGATGTAAACAACAACAACGGCCGTAGCTGGGAACCCAGGGGCAAGACACGGAGCACGCTCTCAGTGTCTCTCCTATATATGACAGCCATGAAAAATAAATGAGCTGGATGTTAGTGGCTTATTACTGCAGCCACAGGTAGCTGGCAGGAAGAGACGCTCTAGAACAGATGCTGAATTTACTCGTGCTCGGCCCAGTTTAAGAATAAATCTGATTCTGTCAGACACAGAGCTGAGATTCTGTATCAGTTAAACACATTACTCTCAATCTCACAGACTTAACTAATGATCAGTTAATGTGATGTGATTTCTGCTCTCCAGCAGCACAGTTGATGCCTCCAGCTCATTATGGAAAAACAATATGGCCGCCTGAGTTGTTTGCTATCAGCAGAACATCATCACACATAATTAATAACAGATGTCATGCATTATGAAGTAGGTCACCATGTATGTGTGCTCTGAAACCACCACAGTATGGCATGCTAAAATTAGATAGCATTTAGATGACTGAGTAACTGTGTGCTTGTTTATCCGTATAATAATGTAAACCCACATAAACTCTGCAGGAATACAGATATAAAGCTCAATATATATATAAATATATATATATATATATATTTATATATATATATATTTGACGTTAATTGTTCATGTTCTCCAGCTGCTTGGCTGTATTTTTATTACATGCATTTTACTTGTGTATGCAGCTTTTTGCAGTGCATCACCATTTACAGTGAACTAGCTGTAATGTCTCTCATGATTTATTATTATTATTATTATTATTATTATTATTATTATTATTATTATCATAATACTCCTTAGATATAAATGACTCCCACATGTTTAACCTTCTGGTACCCCTTGTGCCAAAAATGCACACTTGGTTGATATTTTTTAAAAACTTTGTCCTCTTTCACATTAATATTATCATGTATTGTATTTTTTGTTCATTTTTGCACAGTTTTCAAAATTCTGTCCCAGCCACAACAATCAGCCCAACATAAATAAACCTTTTTTATAGCGTTAATATCCCTGCTGTGTAAAAGTCTCCATTGAAACCCATTCAAACCACTTCTTTAGATCCATCCACCATTAAGGCATGAATCATGCATTTTCTGGTTTCTGGGCTTCATTTGAGAGTTGGGGCTTTACATTTGCACCTGGACCATTTTTTTACCCTGTGACATCACTTTTACCATATATGGGCGAGGGCAGGAAGTCCATGTTTGTTCCACCAGGTTTCAGTGTTCTACTGCCCTCTGCTCCCCTTCTCACTAACTCTCTGAGGGTTTGTTTGAGTGCAGATCAGTGTGTGAGTCTGTGAGTGTGTCTGTGCAATCATCAAAAAATAAGTTCTCTCATTTTCATGTAGTAACCTGCAAAAAAATCATTTTTTGTGTATTTTGCATCTAAAAATGCAGTGACATCATCAATGAAACATGGCATTTAAAGGGTTAAAAAAATGAAAATGAATGAGTCTTTGACATTTATGGTTAGGGCTGACCTTAAATGAGAAAAATATAATTCAATGACAGTAAAACAATTTTAAATGTCTGATATTTCTAACATGATTTAAAGGAGTGCATTTATGCACAGAAGGGTGAAAAACGTGAGTATTTTAGAATAACTGACCTCACAAAAAACTAATAATGCATTTTAACCAATGATGCTACTAATCAATGACATATGCCAGGCTGCAGTCATCCATAAATAAGTTAATCACTTTCAGTGTAGTATCTGCAAAAAATATCAATTTGTGTTTTTTTTTATCAAAGAATGTTGTTTGTTTACATCACAAACACGGAAATTAAAGGGTTAAAAGATTTGACAGTTATTGAGTATTTGGTATTTTTGTTAATCGATGAAAAAAGGAAAAAATCAAACAATTAAAAATGAAGTAATCTAACTTTTTTTATTTACAGTGATAACCCTCCTGTGCATTTATGCACACCAGGAGGAAAATGAGGCAGAGATCTGTAGGACACCATGGGTTAAAAAAGCTCATGCATACCATGAAGTTTTTAATCACTTTGATTTATAATGAAGATGTTTTTGTCAGTATTTCGGTCGATACTGTTGTGACTTTCAGATAGTAAAGAGAAGTCTTCAGAACTTATCCCTACACCTTGATATCCATTCCAGGTGTTCCCTCAGGTCCTCATTCCTGTCTGAGCTCCTCTTTTCGGCCTGCTGATAAGCGCCACGTTCCTCGTTGGGCCGCTGCCTCTGCGATCATGTGACTGATAGCAGGTAGCTGGGAGGCAGCCTGCACCGTCTGGGCTGCCTCCACCCACTAAACACTCTCCACACCCAAACCCCAGCATCAATCACTGCAGCAGCCAGGACTGGGATGCACTGCCAGGGCTATTTCTGGCCCTCGCTGTCACACACAGGAGAAATATGCATACTCACACACACACACACACACACACACACACACACCTGTCTGTGGCCGCTTCTGCTGGTGTCTCTGTGAGGTGCGCATATTAACTGTGGCAGGCAGTAGCTGCAGCACGCTCCACCTGTCCTGAGGAGACAGCTGCCGGGGCATCAGAGATGAAATCACAAACCTGACTCACGTTGCACCACAGAGCTCGTTTAAAGCTGCACCAGGCTGAATTTTATGAAGAGTTATACAGCTGGGGATGAAAAAGATCTGGCACCAGCATGGCACAAAATCTCTCCAGCCAATTCATCCAATATGCCACATTTAGATTTGACACTTTGGCAACCCGAGGATATGTGAGTGGAAGCTAACAGTCAGTCAGTGTTTGGGACATTTTTGTTACCAGTGCCTTCAAAAACATCTCTCAGACTGACCAGTGACTCTGCTGTTACTCTCTTCTGTCATTTTTAAACAGATATTTGTTCAAAAAAACCCCCACCAACAACAGAAACCACTTAATTGCATGATCAAATAAAAGAGTCCTTCAGCCTCTGTTGTTTCTTGTTTTTACTGATGATTGTTGGTTGATGCTACAGGATGAACAATCCTTTCATTAAAGCGCCTGTAGTCAACCTTTGAACCATTAAAGCAGCAGAACAGGCCGTAGAATAACACAAGTGTTACATTTAGACACCTTGCATGTGGGGGTTTGAAACTCAGTGACCACTAGTGGAGATGCGTCTGTTGTGTCTTTAAATAAAACTGCTTAGAATGACATTTTTGGAGAGCTGACGTCTCAGTTTCAGTCTTTTTGTGGTGCACCCTGAGAAGTTTATTGTTGGCAGAGTTCTCCTTTATCTGCTCTCCTTGTGAGCTACAGAGTTACCTTAAACTCAGCGTTGTATAAACCAGAGTTAGGAATGTCTGACCAGTGTATGCAGGTTCTTTAAACTACCTTTTTGCAGCACAGAAAAAAACCCATGTAACTACATATTTGATATCAAACATCCTAGCTAAGACCACACATCCAGCTTTAGTACAATAATGTAGAATCAGGTTAATAACAGACATTTTCTTCTTTCCCAAACACTTTAAAAACATGAAGCTCCTGCACACCATTTCACCTAGGCATCACCAACCACACACCTACAAAAAAAATCTCTTGGAACAATGCTCTGTTCCAACAGGAAGTTGACCACATTCATTTCAATTTCAAAATAAAGCTTTTAGGATTGTGTTTCATGTCTTAAACCTCTTGTATCTTTTGTAAACATCTAACTGTGTTCCTTAAAGATTTTGGCATCACACTCAACACACCTGCATGCAAACACCTCATTAAAGCGCCCCCTACTGGCAACCAGAAATCACACAATTAGGCATCTCTTAACCATGTTTCATTTAAGGACCCGTTGGTGGTTATGGCAACCGTTTCAATATCTCACCATCCAACAGAGAGTTGTTAGCTTTGATGTGTAGCCCATATTTTGCACAGAATTTTATTGTACTTGTGCAGGGCTGTCCAATTTCAGGCCTGCTGGCCAACTTTGGCCCACAAGCGATTATTTTTGGCTCGCTGCATGTTCGAATTTTTATTTATTCATTTTTTTAACTATTGTTTTCCCACTGCTAGCAGTCTAAATATTTCTATCAATATTTATTTATTGTTGCGCTTCCTCTCCTGACCACAAATTAACATTGTGTTACATTGGGGGTAGGGTGGCGCTGTTGCGCTCCCGTCAGCACAGATCTGGAAGCCCAGAGAGTTTAAAAATAGTTGGGAACATGATAAAATTGATTATAAAGGCAGTATGCCTAATTAGTATTTGTTCCATATGGATGTTCAGTAATTTCATGCTGTGAATATTGTTATTCATTTTCAAAATTACTTTGTATGAGTTTTTATTTTGCACAGTTATGCTGCAGGCATATGTAATTTCATGCACTGCAACATGAATGTTTAGTTTTGGCCCGCAACCCTCCACCCCGATTTATTTTTGGCCCTTCACTGAAAATAATTTGGGCACCCTGTACGTGTGTACAGTGACAATAAAAGCTCATTCTAACTCTCATAGAAAATCCTGGATTTGCTCTAAAGTTCCCGTGTATGATCGCTGTCTGCAGCGGTGGTCAAACATCCTTGGTGCTATAAACCAGTACTTCCTCCTGTGTTTGCTTTTATCTGTTGTTTTTATTGTACTTGTGTTTATCTGTAAAGTGACCTCGAGTGTTCAGAAAGGGTTTAGAAATAAAATGTATTATTATGATTATTATTATAATATCTGGGACACAGGGGAGCGAGGGGCCTTTATTTCCACTTGTGGCTTTAATTTTCTGGCCAGGATCTCAACAAGTGATTCAGAGAAAGCTGAGATGTATTTATGTGGGCCAGAATCAGAAAGATCAGAGATAAATCACACTGTGTGTCATTCGGGTGCCAGAGTAGTCACAAAGTTCCTCAGAGGAGATGGAAACACATGCATGGTTTTAATAAGCAAACATTACGTGTTTTCACCTTTTTGAATTCTGAATCATTCACATTAAAACCTAAAAAGTAACATTTTTACACCAGGCACGAAAACCCCTAACCACAAGAACTACTGACCCTGATCCATGACTTGGTCCACACAGAGAGAAGCAAGCGTGTCAGTTCAGGTTCTGAGGGGCGACCCGGTCTGTGTCAGTATGAAGGTTCAGGATTGAGAGATCAGAAGGACCTAGGCTGTCACCTCAGAGTGAAGCCGCCATCTTCAGCGGATTAGCGGCTCTTTGCACGCTCCGCTCTCTTCACTGGGATTTGTTTGAGGAACTGGTTCCTGAATGGTGACCTGGTAATTACCTTGTGCTTCGGAGCCTCTCTCAGGCTTTGACTGAGGGTCCACGCTCCAGCGTTCAGACCTCATCAAGGACCTTGAGAGACGGTCAGAAATAGCAGCCTCTTAAGACGACCAGTTGGCTGTGAAGAGCATCGCATTGACTGATTTCTCATTTAGGCGCCGCTGATGGCCTCGCTTCCAGATCTTACCGTAAGGTCACAAACACTTCAGAGGGTGTCGAGTGTCAGACTGAAGACGTGGAGCTATTCTGGGCCTGGGCGTCTTTCTTAGGACTCACAAGTGGTTATGAAAAAACATGGAAATAAGACTCAGCGGTTACAGATGAAGGCTTTATTTAAATGACCCAAACATGTTCATGCAGAGGCAAAAACTGGTTTTCACTCCCAGGAGAAACAGAAGAAATGGATTCCTTTAATCATGGGAGAAGTCTGTTCTTAATTTAGATATTAATTATGTGTTGTAATTTGGCAAACAGCACACAGTCTGCCAAAGATGCCCCCCCGATGCCCTCATTCTGCTTCCTATCAGACTTTTAATCAAATGGAAAAAGATTTAATTCAATATTTAGAGTGCAGACGACAGAGGGAAACGAATCTGACGGCTTCAACAGTCAGACCCTGTCCCTCAGACCCTGTCCCTCAGTGGTTCCTCTCTGGGTTCATCTCGGCATGTTTTAAATGCTTTTATTTTTGTGTGTAGATTCAATGATTGAGTGTCTAAAATTCTCTTTGGGCTGATGTGCATCTCTTTCTCTTCACAGTGTTTGCCCCTCCGCGGTCACGGATTCGTCTTGGACAAGTACCAGTGCCACTGCAAGAAAGGTTTCTACCACCCCAACAGAGTGGCTGTCAGCAGCTTTACAAGTAAGCTGGAGCACGTCCTTTACTCCATGAGAAGGCGCAGAGTGACGACTTAGTTATTTTTAAAGGGAACCTTCAGAAGATGTAAAAACCGTAGACACGCTGTATCTCCAACAACAGAACCAGGAAGGAGGGAGGAAACGCTGTCTTTTTCATGTCTTAGGGTGTTTGTTTAAATCACATCAGTGACTCTCAGTGAAAGTTCAGATCCACTCTTTTGTGCTGCTGTTGGCAGCAGTAGCTGAGCCTGCAGGGCAGGGATCATCAACGGGGGCCACATCAGGCCCCCCACATCTAACCCCACATTTCCATATACAGCGTGCGCGCCGCAGAACGCCGGCGAATCGTACTGTGGAGCACTTCACTCCCTCTCTAGTCTATCAGAGAATTTCCATAGCCGGCGCTCCAGACCGGCAGCGGCGCGTGCCTGGAGCGCCACTCCGCTCCGCTTCACTGTCGTTCAGAAAGCACCAACCATGGAAGTCACAAGAGTAGAACATCCGGTTCTTTCAAAATAAAACACAATGCACAAACTCCCGATCGTAAATCATCACTATATCAACATTACGTCTCATCCTGCAGCAAGAGCAAAAGGTCACCAAGAGGTCAGTGGGTCACAGAGCTACAACGGCGCCACTGATGAGGAAAAGTTAACTTTTGGGGATTTAGCCAAAGAAGTTTACATAAAACCACAGATCCTTTAAGCAGACATGAAGCTTTTAACTTCCTAATGAACTCACTCAGTGGAGGGAGCAGTAATATCCTGGACTTAAACTGGACAGGATGATAAATGAACCCCAAAAGATAAAATAGTCCGCTGTTGACGTGCTATTCCTGCGTGAATCTGCAGTTCTCCCGGGATCTCTTCCTGCTGATCAGGACTGCACGCCGTGGCGCAGCGCTCTAGACTCGCTTCCAGTGGGCGAGGTCGTCGCCTTCAGTCAGAGCAAACCCGCGGCGCTTCGGTGTGCGGTGCGCACGCTGTATATGGAAATCTGAGGTGATTCAGGAAATCTGAGAAGGATGAAATGTAGCAAGCAGTTTTTAAAAAGCTATATGTTTGTGCCTTTAATGGCTGCACTGATAGAGGAGAACTGTGGACAGGAATGAGAGAGTGGGGGAGGGACATGCAGAAAAGGAGCCACTTCTTTGCCTCTTCTTTTTGCCACTTTTTTCCAATTTTTGCCCTTTTTCACCGTTTTTTTTTTTTTTTTGCCTTTTTTTTGCCATTTTTCGCCCCATAAGCATCCTTTAGTCATTAAATACCAGTTTTTTTCCTACTTTTTGTCCATTTTTGCCACTCTTGGCTGCTGTTTTTACTCTTTTTTTGCCTTGTTTTTGCCACTCTCCACCTCTTAGGTCGTGGCTCTCTCAGAGATATTTTTCAGCAGTTTGGCTCTGTGGTTGAGTAACGCTGCTTTAAGGATTATCAGAGCAGAATAATCAGGTAGTATTGGCAATAAATTCGTAACTGAAACCAAATAACTGATTACCTGGTAAAGACGGATGTTTAAGAACATTTGCAGACCAAAACATCAAAGATATAAAAATGTTAAAAATATTTAAAATCAGACATAAAGGTTTTCTTTTGTTTGTTTGTTTTATCTGAATCTTTATGTGGTGGGGGTCCACCAGATGAATAATTTCTCTTAGGGGAGGCTCACTCTCACACACTTTGAAAAGCCCTGCTCTGAATGATGCTGGGGTAGAATTACAGCACAGAATATGAATATGAATATGAATATGAATATGAATGCAGATTAATCATAGAAATCCTAAAATAGAATAGAATACATCCAGTTATATCAGGAGTCTGAATAGAAGACTTATGGGGGGGGGGGGTCTGTAACTTTATTAGCTCCAGATAATGAGTGATAGACCAACATTATATTCTGCTGTGTGCACATAGAAGTCCAAATGAAACATGTGGTCTTCATAGGTGTAATGGGGTGGTAATTTTGCACACGGCCCTGATACTGAAAGGACATCTTGAGAATGATAGCACATATAAGCTAGCTTGATTTTGAAAGGTGATTCTCATGCAGCATTCAGAATAATAAAGGGCTAATCTGAATGTGATTAAGGCATTGTGCTGCAAAATTTACACCCTTTATTCAAACGCTCTGGCAGATTTGGACTTTGGTGTTTGCACTCCAGGCGATTTGCAAGTGTTAAGGTTCTGTAACTCGTTTGCTGTTTGGTGAGAACAGCCTGGATTATCAGCTATGTTGGATGCTCTATTCTGGCCCTGCATTCAGCACAGTATTCACAAGCACTTCAGAGTTTTAGCTCGTCACAAAAAGACATTTAGAGTAATCTGTCTGCAAAGGTCAAGTACAGCAGAACAGTTTGGGAGAGACAGTTTTCTAAAGTTGTTCTGAATGAGGCAGACGAGCTCAGGTTTTTATCCCTGGACTCTTTAAAGCTGCAGAAGCACAAAAGAACAACACGCTACACGCTACAGCAGCGAGGAGACGAGCTCTGCTGCCCTGTGTGATAATTGAAGTAGCCCCGGTACCCAGGGAGGCTAATCAGGTTCAGGATGGGAAATATCTTTTTAATAGGAGTTACTTTTCAGAGTTGATTCTGTCTGCTGTGAGTTCATTAAAAAGGCTTTTGCAGACACAGAGCCCCGGTGGTTTTCACCTGACCTCCTTCAATCTCTCCCTTACTTTCATTTTGATCCACTTTCCCTCCTCCAGCATGTTCCTCTGCGTCTATCCCAGTTCCACATCCTTTCTCACCTGTTTACCTCCCTCCCTCTCTCACTTCTTATTGCCACTGTCTTCATTTTAGCCTCAAACATTTCCCTTCATGCACAGAAAAGCAAAAATGATTTCTTTCTCAGAGAGCTCGATCTTTGCCGTCTTCCTCTGTCTGTTTTGGCTGTTTGCTGTGCGTGTTCATGCGTGTAAGTCTGCATGAAGGCTCGGTGTGTGTTTGCATGTGTGTCTTTGAGGAGACAATAATAGAGAGGAGAGGCAAGCCTGTTAGCGAGGCGTAGTGCTGCAGTCTGGCCCACCATGGGGCCAATAACAAGCCTGTTAATCCACATGGGGACATCCTTGACTCTCCTCTGCAGAGGAAGCCGCTGCAGCTCACTTTCCTTTGTCTCCCAGTGATGGGAATATAAATAAATGCTGTAAAATTACTGTAGCTGACTTTTCTCTTTCTTACAGTCAACAGCAGCAGCAACAAACCAATGAAAATAAGCTAGAGGATATGAGTCATCGCTACGGAGATAAGTAGTCCTTTTGAAGGGATCGATGATGTGCAGAGTCACAGCTTTGAAAAATAGGCCAGCTTCTTTTTAAAGGCAAAATCCCTGCAAATCTCTGAGACAATGGCTGTTTCCATAAAAGCTCTACAGAAGGCACCATCCGTTATCTGTCCAACCATACGGCCGGCCCTCAGGCCATTTCTGCACAAACCAACAGTACCGTAGTTTACCCTGCAAGGGATTCAGAGTCATACCTGACTCAGAGTTTGTCAGCTGAATTACATGCTGTTCAATACGAAGTAAAAATCTATTTTTATGTTTAGTCAACATAGGCGACTTTATTCACAAAGGCTGGCCGTTCAAACATTTCAAACTAACGCTTTCTTGCCAGTTTTTATTTATTTTACTCTCATTATTGGATTGGATTGAAGGAGGAGGCTTGACCACCCAGGGGTCTCTGTTAGCCTCAGGTATCAGGTGTGTTGGAGGAGTTGGAGAAGTGGGACAGTGGACTAGCTCTGCACCAGGGCAGTGTCTGTGTCTGAGTCCGTCAGTAAGTGTCTGAGTGAGGGACGTGGCTTTATGAGCCTTACTGACGGAGCTGTGTTTGTTTGTACTGACTGCTGGCAGCGATGCTGCCTCCACTGCTCTAAATACTCAGATACAGCTTTAGCTTTAGCTTTAGCGTCTGTTTAACCAGAACTGGGCCACATTCATTCATTTACAGACATGAAGTTTTAAATCAGTGGTTCCCAAAGTGGGGGTCAGGACCCCCAGGGGGGTCACGCGATGCTTTCCAACAAAAAAAAAAAGGAGGAATTTAATATAAATCAAAATCGTATCATGTCATCGTCATTTTATGTATTATTGTAAAAAATATTGACGAAAAGAGATCAATTTAAAATAAAGACAGTGATATCTGTGCTTAAATGTGAGTAAAGGTCATAAAAACCACAGAAGATGCAGGTTTTACACATGATGCTCCCCCTCATGGGCAGGTGGGGGTCCCCGATCTCTGACACCGGTATTTCGGGGGCTGAAGAGTTTGGGAACCCCTGTTTTGAATCTCAGACGTATTGAAGGTTTACTGAGAATCAGCTGATCCTGAAGTCCAGGTATCTGAATCAGAATTGGGGGGGGGGGTCCCGGTACTGGCACACTTCCTCTATCCAGTAAGGCCGAACTCCTCCTCCTCTGGCAGCAGAGCAGCTCCTTTAAAGATCTGTTTTTGGCTTATTTCCACCTCATCAGCGGTCTCTGTTACTTCTCACATGAAGTTCTCTCAGCTTTCTTCAAACAGGACCCTTGTTTGAGGCCGAGCCCCCCGTCGTCTCTGGATAAAGTCTCTGAGTAGAGTCAGGTCTTTCTGTGTGCTCTCTATGCTCTGCCTGTGCCTGAACAAGCTGCAGCAGTGTTGACTGTTCATGTTCACACATATAGATCCCCTCTCCTGTGTTGACTCAGTGCCGATGAATCCGCGTAAGGTCACAGAGGGATGAGCGTACATATACTGAGGAAGCTTCAGTTTGTCGTAGAGGCACCTCCTCTCCTTTATCTTTTAATACCGTCTCAGCAGATCCAGAGGAAAATCCAATAAGAGAAAAACCTGAAAATGACAAGACGACCTGCAGAACCTTCCTCTCTTTTCTGCTAGAGTCAAACAAACAAAGAAGAAAAGTAAGAAACGTATTAAACAAACAGGATAATTGGACAATCACGCATTTACGACCCAAGGAAACTAATTTATATTTATAATTAGCCTTATTATGTTTCCAGACCTGGTTGACCTGACACACCACTCATCCATCTGGTAAACCTCTCATAGACGGCGTTTAGGAAAGGGCAGAGGATTTTAAAAAAACTCTGAGTGTGATTGGATGAACGTTCTGTCTGTCATATCTTTACGGGCCAATCAGAGCAACAAAACACGTGACGTAGCCGCTACCGAGGAGTAAACTCCATAGAGAACTGCATAACGGTAACCATGGCGACTGTAGACATGTCAGTACACGACTTTTGTGGTTTTTGAAAAGAAAACAACTCCCTGCTGTTCTTTGTTCTTCTTTTAACAAAGAAATGTGGTCAAGTTCTGATAAAACTGGCGCTTTAGCAGCATCCACGCCATAACTACACCGGCCTCTTGTTGCTGCTTGTTTACGTCACGACTCCGCCCCGCCTGAAGGTACCGCCCCTCGCCGCTGATTGGTCCTGTCACTTTCTAACCGGGCCCAAACGGTTCAGGCGGGAGCTTTGTGAGGTTAATCACTGCTGTGATTCTGTCATAATTACAGCAGGGCTGATATTTAGAGCAACACAACCTCTGCTGTGAAAATATTCACATTCAAATATTCAGGAAATAGTGGCAGAAAGATCAGTGCAAGAATATTTCTCCACCAACGTTCTCCACAAGTTTACAGTAAGACCATGTCCTAACATGAGCCAGCCTCAGCAGCAGAAGCAGCTTGATGACACTGATTCCTGCTGACAGGATGTTAATGCGGTCTGGGGTCCCCTGTCACCCTATCCCTATTTCCTGTCTCCCACGGGTTAACATGGACGAGGAACCATGAAAAAGGGAGGTGATAAGGCACCAGGAGTGCGGGATAAGAATAGTTTCCTCATTTTATTGCCACTTTAACCCATTTTTGCCACATTTTCTCCCAATTTTTGTCACTTTTCCACCAGTTTTTGGCATTTCATGCCTACTTTTCACCCTTTTTGCTGTTTTTTTAACCATTTTGCCCCCTTATGCTTCATTTTATTGCCACTTTAACCCATTTTTGCCACTTTTGGTTACTTAGGTTGTGGCTCTTGTGAAGGTATTTTTGGACAGTTTGGCAGGGTTGAGTATCGCTGGGCTACGCCGTGACTCCACTGATACCCAGCTAAACATCTGACTGAGCTCTGAATGCTTCGTCTCTGTCGATGGTTGCTTTTCATTTTGACATTTGAACTGACTCTAAGGTCACCAACCAGAGTAATGATTTATATCAGCTGATGACCAGCTCAAAGCTCCTATTGGCCAATCACACTGGTGCTGCTGTATTTAAACTACTCTGGCCCTCCTCCACCCCAGCTCCTCCTTTATTCTGCTGTAGTTAACCAGTGTCATCTGCTGTCATTGACGCCTGCTCTGCTCTGTTTTTCTTTTTTTGTTTTTTGCTGCCTCTCTCTGCTCAGGCTTTCCTTGAACACGCGTTGTTCCTGCTTGATGCTTTCCACGTAGGTTAGAAGGACGGGGGGAAACCGCAACGCAAAATATGACATGAAATGACAGCAATAAGTGCAAGCTGATAACTGCTAATAAAGAAAAATATAACTGCAAATCCGGTCTGTTTCTTGATAAAGTGCTCCTTTTGAGGTCCAAAGTTTATTTGATCTTACTCCAGATTTATAAACTCTTATATTTCACTGTGAATAGCACAACCCAGTAATCAGAGTCTGCCTGATTTTCCACATGAGTTTAGCTGCTTTATTCATCCCTACTCTCCTTCACCAGGGGACACAAGTAACTGGTTCACATCTCTGTGCTGGGGCACCAAGTAATGACCTCTGTGGAGGGTTGGTTGGTTTGAAGCCTACTGATCAACAGCGAGGACAGGAAGGTGATCAGGTTTTTGAACCCAAACTGATGATTTGTTTCTGTCTTGTTCTGACAGGGATGGGGAGGAATGGAAACGGTGCAGACAGCGGTCCAAATGCAGATGAGGGGTCTTCCAGCGACTGCCTGCCGTGCCAGCAGGGCTGTGCTTACTGCAAAGACGACACTCCCTGTGTGGCGCGAGAGGACGGCGCCCTCCGCATGGCCGTGCTCTCCTTCCAGTGCCTCTGTCTGCTGATCGTCTTTGTTAGCATGGTGGTCATCTACCACTTTCGCAGAAATAAGGTAAAACATTCAAAAGACAGGATGATAAGAAATGATACATAGACAGGATCCATCACCTTTGGGATGAAACGTCTGAAAACTCAGCAGAAACGCGGCAGAGTCCCACATATTCAGTAGAAATATCAGCTTTGTGTCTGATGTTTTCTGTGGTGTGCAGCCATCAAAGCCTCGTGGATCAATAAACCTGTGAATCCGTTTGTGGGTGGTCACTATAAAGCTTTGAAATCGTTTCAAAAAGCTCAGCGCTGCAGATCAAGTTAATGTCACAGACCTGGACAGAGACCAACGCTAGAGCAGCAGAGTCCGTTTACTCTGGTTCTCTCCACCAGGAAGACGCTGGAGTGGATCAGTGTAGTCAAAGAGGGCATTTACAAAACAGGGAAGAGTCCGGTAACGGTGGGTTTCTGATTTAATACGGCAACATGCAATCAGGTGTCTCCTATCTGAGAAGCCAGATTGTAATCAGATTTCTTTTCACAGGAGCTGAAGTAGATTCATTTCAATGTCAGTATAAAACGCTGCTGCGCGCCATGTTTGCTTCTTCTTCTCCACTTCTGATCACTTTTCTCTGCAGATTTTATACACATTTTTGCCACTTCAAACCCATTTTTCTCAGCTTTTAAACCCTTTCCAACATGTTTTTCTGCCTGTTTTTGCCATTTCTAAACCAGATCTTTCCACTCTCTGCCTGTTGTTGGCTCTTGTCCTGTTATTGCCACTATTAACCCCTCTTTACCACTTTTTATGCCACATTTCACAATGTGATGAGCCCATTTTTGCCAGTTTCATCCATTTCTTCCAATTTCTACCTCAGCCAACCTTTTTGCCAGTTTATGTCAATTTTTTAATCCTATTTCACCAAACTTCCACCTATTTTTGGCACTTAAACACCATTTCAGACACTTTTGAATCCCCTTTTACTACTTCATATGCTCATTTTTGCCACTTTAACCCATTTTTGCCATTTTTTTTGTCATTTTTTCCACTTTTATCTAATTTTTGGAGCTTCTAACCCATTTCTGCTACTTTTAAAATCCAATTTCACCACCTTTTCCACTATTGTTTCCATTTTTAACCCATTTTAGCTATTTTTAACATATTTTAATTCCGTTTTTATCAAAAGGATTTGCATTTTTAAGAGGGCTACCTACTACACAGAGAATAAAAAGATATTTGTTTCTTTGATAAGCATATACCACAGCTTTACTTCACAGGACCAGGATTTTGCAGACCCCCAGTTTGGCTGGGTCCCAGCTCTCCCATATACCCCCTTTATGGACGGCCTTGTCGCCACATGACTACTCTTGAATGTTCATGGCTGTTCGGCCACCTTCAGGTCCAGTGGGGGTCGCCGGTCTCTGGAACCTTTATTTTGGGGGTCGTGGGCTGAGAAGGTTGAGGAGCCCTGGTTTAACGGTATTTTAACTCATGAGTCTTGTTTTAACCCCTGAGACTGGCGCTGTTGTTTATGGCCAGAAGTGATTATAAAAGCTAAATAGTTAATGAACCATAAATTGTTCTTGCAGGCCTTTATTATGGAGGCTTTTCTAGATTTCCTGTGTAAAATCACGCATGTCCTATCACTGAGACCATGGTGCAGGGACAGAGAGCCTGTGATGTGTCTGTGTTTTCTAGAGTCCCATAACTTCTTTTAAAGCAGCAGCATGCTCATTCTTCGCCCAGGTTGTAGGTAAGGAGATTGTTTTTGATATAGCATCTTTCTCAGAGCAAGTCACAACAGGCTTTACAGAACAAAGTAATGAAACAGCAAAAATATCCAAAGAGCAGAAATAAAAGACAAAATTAGTACAAATATACAAAATTACAACAAATGATCAAAAGCCAGTTTAAAAAGGCGTTTTCAGCAGCTTTTTAAAAACCTCATTGAAGCAGGAGAGCGTAAGCTAAAAGGGAGAGAGCCACAGCCTCGAAGGCTCCATCCCCTTTGGTTTTAAGTCGGACCCGAGGGACAAGAAGAAGACCCTGATCTGAGGACCTGAGAGTTCTGCTGGGGATGTAGGAATGGAGCAGCTTAGCTATAAATTCAGCGGAAAAAAGACGTTTACAGCTGGACTGTGCACCGTAGGATGGATGTTTGACAAGCTTTTTAAGACAAGAAGTCCAGGAGAGGCAAAATGATTAAGAATGAGTTTAGGGCTTGAAGGTTGAAGTCTGTGATGGTCAGAGATCCAGGAAAGCAGCTGTTAACTGTAGCTGGATAAACTCCAGTACAGCAGCCACACGTTTCTTCACGGTTGAAGTCTGTAGTTGTGATTTTTCTCTGGTGCATGTATTGTGAACACGCTAATCAGAAAATGGGCTGATGAAGACACTGAGAACTATGAGAGCAGAGAGAAAGACGTGAACACAGGAAGACTTCAAATCACATTTTCTGTCATCTGCTGCTCAAACGTGTCGAGGATTCAGCCACAAGTTTCAGGAGGGAGGTTCTAGCACCTGGCATGACTGTAAATGCATTCTTTTTACTTTTTCTTTTTAAAGATTTATTTTTGTGCCTTTGTTAGACAGAGGAGGACAGTGGGTGGAGTCAGAAGCAGGGTCAAGAGTGGGGGAGGGACATGTAGGGGGCCTAGGGCCAGGTTTGAACCCGGGCCGCCGGCGTACATGGGGAGCGCCTTTAACCACTAGGCACCTGCTCCCCTCGTTTTAGTTTTGTAAAACTGTTACTGTAAAGAGCAAGAAAAAGACCGTGGTTTGATATTCAGGCCTACACTGAATAACAGAAGTATTGTGCAGAAGCTCGGTGTGTTAGTTTTATATTTTGGCTACTAATGGCCTCAGTGTCACAGAGTAGGCTGCTTACATGATTGTTGGAGCCATAGAATCAGATTATCGTCTGTTGAATGTGGCGGTGAGAGCTGATCTCATTTGTTTCTTCACTTTTGAATTTGAAGCTAAAGAACAGACTAAGTTTGTGTTTTAAAACTCAGTATTTCCCACATTTATCATGTTGATATTTGAAAAAGGCGAGTGAGCTCACTTTAGTGTTTAACCAGCCCGTCATTTGCTCAGTCTCCTGAGTTAACTTCTCCAAACCTCCTCGGTCCCTGAGCCTCCAGCTCTCCTGTCTGTTCATCAGTTTAATTAAAGGCTTGGTCTTCAGGATTAGCCTGAACATTCAGCACTTTCCTGACAGGGGAGCGTCCACCTGCTCCGTCTCCCACACACCTGAAGACCTCGCCACTTTATCATCCAGGGGTGAACAAGGATGGCTCCCATTAATAAAGCAGATAAAAGCTGGAGATACTCCAGGGCTTTGTCATAATTATGTAATCCCCATTCATGTGATCCCATTAATCTAACTAAGTTAAAGAGCTTCAGACACGTCATAGACGTTCAGATCCATTCATTCTTGAACTGATTAGTTCACGTGTTTGACAGAATTTCCATGAATATTTCTAAGGAGAGAAACATCTGCGTAGACGTCCTGAGTGTTTTGTGGTCATTTGTGTGTTTTTAACGGGTACACAGCTGCCTTCTGCTCAGTGAAAGCGCCCTGAAGCATCTTTTTCAATTAAAGAGAGATACTTGGTTAAAGACGTTACATAAGAGGGGCGAACTCAGAGCTCAGATGGTGAACCGTCTATAAAAGTCCTTGAGGCGGGAGCTTTCTCTGTACTTTTTTGTCTGTGTACCAACAAAGAAGAAAGCCCCCCCCCCTTTTTATTCTCCTGGAATCAGATGATGCCTGCTGCTGTGGCCTGCCTCCATCATGCTCTATTAAAGGGTTATACCATCATTTTTCTGATCTCTAAATTACAATGAGGATCATGATTCTTTAAATGTGTGGCCATTCTAGCTGTATAGACCTACATTTGAAAGTATATCACCATCTAACCTTCAACCTTCAGTATGACACAAACCTCTGGCTTTTTAGATGGGACTGAACATTCAGTACATCAGTAAGCATCCAGGCTGTTTATCTGATGTTCCAGTATTTTCTTCAACAAATAAAAGTGCATGTGTGAAAACAACTTAAAATACACCTTTAGTGGGGGTCGGGACCCCAAAGGGGGTCGCTTGTAGGATGCTTTCTAAAAGCAAAGAAAAATGTAATAGGATTAAAAATCAGAAATGGTATTATTTATTGAAAAAACATGCTAAAATGAGTTCACTTTAAAATAAAAACCATATATTTGTGATTAAATATGAGTGAAACTACCTAAAACGCACGTTTGTACGTAAAGCTTTGTGCAGCGTCATAAACTTCACCCCCTCAAGGGACGGTGGGGGTCCCTGATCTCTGGCACCGTTATTTTGGGGGTCACGGGCTTAAAGTTTGGGAGACCCTGCATTATGCAACGTTTCAAGCATAAACGCCGGTTAAAATAATCAAACTGGGGAAACATTCTTAGCAGAAGAGTCTAAAACATGAAGACAGACAAACAGGCTGCAATGGGTTTCAAAAAGAGCTAAACTTATTTTATTCCTGGAGTAAGGAGCAGATAGATATACAGATATTTACATCAGTACATACTCAGAACAAGCTTGCTTTGCTGGCTCTGATTTGCCTGTTTAGATGTTAAAGCCACTGGTCTATCTGATAATGGCTGACTGAGAAACGGAGTCCTGTGAGATCGGAGGGTAACTTCTCTGAAAGAGCTTCATAAATAAAGGATGTCAGTGTGACTCTTGTGTCAGACCACCCAGCCTTCAGTAATCAGGAATAAGAATCTTTGACTGCAGGTTAAACTACATGCACTGAACGAAAGAGAACTGAGTGGTTTGTTCTTTCTTTGCAGAGTATCAGAGCTTCAGGTCTAGTCCTCCTGGAGGCCATCCTGTGTGGAGCTCTTCTTCTCTACTTCCCGGTAAGCCCGAGGCTCCTGCTGTCTGTGTGTTTGGGTGTGTGCGCATCATTTCCTGTGATCATCTCTCTGCGTGTTTGTTGATGCTCCTCACATCATGCTCCTCTGAGCTGAAACAAAAATCTTCTCCCTGACTGAAGTTTGGCATTCGCTCTGACCTTCAGTTCCCTCTGTGGCTCGTTCATCACGGGCAGAATCAGAGCAAAGTTTGGTATCTGCAGCCCGGCAGGTTTGTTTGTCCTGTCAGATAGCACGGACCCGAGTCCATAAATCACAGCGCCGTGCTGTTTGTTTTTCTGACCGCTGCGTGGAGCCGTGATAAGCAGCTTTCACAGCCGAGGTGTGCGCGTGATAAAACGGGACAAACATCCCGGGGCTCGTCGGTGACCCCCTGCAAACTGTCCACAGAGCGGGCCGATGAACCCAGCATCCCGTCAACATTACCATCTGCTCAGCAGCCAGTCACGCCGTTTCAGACAGACTCTGAACGCAACACGCTCTAGAAAGTTTACATGACCTCAACCTTTAAGACCTGAAACACCTCCTTCATATCCTCCACTTTTCTTATATTTACTCTTTAGAGCACAGGTGTCAAACTCAAGGCTCGGGGGCCAAATCTGGGCCCATGGAACAATTATATCTGGACCACAAGATCATATCTGTATTCTAACTGGCCCGCCAGTATGAGGTCTGCAGATTTCCTCCAGTTTAAGTTGTTACGCCATAAAAATCTGAAAAAGTAAAGAGAAAGAAAGATTTCATAAAAAGTCAAGAATGTGAGGAAAGAAATTAATTTGTGTTTATTTCATATTTTCTATTTTGCATCTCTAGATTACAACTCTAACTTATGATTTTGACTTTTCATTTCATACTTTGGCCTTCTCAACTCATTATTTGAACTTTATGTCACATTTTTATCTTTTAGACTCCCAATTTTAAATTTTAAGTCAGATTTTGACCTTTTCAACTCCTTACTTTGGCTTTTTAATCCCATATTTTGAACTATCAGACTCACAATTTAAAATTTTAAGTTATATTCTGACTTTTAAAATCATTATTTCAAATTTGATCTCATATTTTGACCTTCCACACTTCTGATTTCAACTTTCTCCTCGTATTTTTGCTCTTTAAAAACATTATTTTTCTATTTTAATATCTTGTTCTGATCTTTTGAACTAATAAATTGGAATTTTTATCTCAGATTTGAGCTTTTAAACTCATCATTTTAACCTTTTTGAATTTCCAAATGATTTATCATCAGTGCTGTTTTTTCTTTTCATATTTTATTACTGGTGAAAACGAGGTTGACAGTTTTGGTTAAATGTTGACCCTGTTAGGCCCTCACACCACAGAAAACAGAGAAGACCACAGAAAACAGAAAATACCACAGAAAACAGAGAAGACCACAGAAAACAGAGAAGACCACAGAAAACAGAAAATACCACAGAAAACAGAGAAGACCACAGGAAACAGAGAAGACCACAGAAAACAGAGAAGACCACAGAAAACAGAAAATACCACAGAAAACAGAGAAGACCACAGAAAACAGAGAAGACCACAGAAAACAGAAAATACCACAGAAAACAGAGAAGACCACAGGAAACAGAAAAGACCACAGAAAACAGAGAAGACCACAGAAAACAGAGAAGACCACAGAAAACAGAGAAGACCACAGAAAACAGAAAAGACCACAGAAAACAGAGAAGACCACAGAAAACAGAAAATACCACAGGAAACAGAAAATACCACAGAAAACAGAGAAGACCACAGAAAACAGAAAATACCACAGAAAACAGAGAAGACCACAGAAAACAGAAAATACCACAGAAAACAGAAAATACCACAGAAAACAGAAAATACCACAGAAAACAGAGAAGACCACAGAAAACAGAAAATACCACAGAAAACAGAAAATACCACAGAAAACAGAGAACACCACAGGAAACAGAAAATACCACAGAAAACAGAAAATACCACAGAAAACAGAGAAGACCACAGGAAACAGAAAATACCACAGAAAACAGAGAAGACCACAGAAAACAGAGAAGACCACAGAAAACAGAAAATACCACAGAAAACAGAGAAGACCACAGGAAACAGAAAATACCACAGAAAACAGAGAAGACCACAGGAAACAGAAAATACCATAGAAAACAGAGAAGACCACAGGAAACAGAAAATACTATAGAAAACAGAGAAGACCACAGAAAACAGAAAATACCACAGAAAACAGAAAATACCACAGAAAACAGAAAATACCACAGAAAACAGAGAAGACCACAGAAAACAGAGAAGACCACAGAAAACAGAAAATACCACAGAAAACAGAAAATACTATAGAAAACAGAGAAGACCACAGGAAACAGAAAATACCACAGGAAACAGAGAAGACCACAGAAAACAGAAAATACTATAGAAAACAGAGAAGACCACAGGAAACAGAAAATACCACAGAAAACAGAGAAGACCACAGAAAACAGAGAAGACCACAGAAAACAGAAAATACCACAGAAAACAGAGAAGACCACAGAAAACAGAGAAGACCACAGAAAACAGAAAATACCACAGAAAACAGAGAAGACCACAGGAAACAGAAAATACCACAGAAAACAGAGAAGACCACAGAAAACAGAGAAGACCACAGAAAACAGAAAATACCACAGAAAACAGAAAATACTATAGAAAACAGAGAAGACCACAGGAAACAGAAAATACCACAGAAAACAGAAAATACCACAGAAAACAGAGAAGACCACAGGAAACAGAAAATACTATAGAAAACAGAGAAGACCACAGGAAACAGAAAATGCAGAAACAGAGACCAGAGACGAGGCAAGTGCTATAGGAAAACAGGACCACAGGAGCAGAGAATGCAGAAACAGAGAGACGGAGATACAGAGAGCAATGCCACAGAAACAAGGGACACCAGAGCAGAAATGCAGAGAGAGATACGGAAGGCAGGACGGAGACAGGAAGTGGCAGGAGACGGAGGACCACGGAAGGACATAGAAAACAGAGAAGACCACAGAAAACAGAAAATACCACAGAAAACAGAGAAGACCACAGAAAACAGAAAATACTATAGAAAACAGAGAAGACCACAGGAAACAGAAAATACCACAGAAAACAGAAAATACCACAGAAAACAGAGAAGACCACAGGAAACAGAAAATACCACAGAAAACAGAGAAGACCACAGAAAACAGAAAATACCACAGAAAACAGAGAAGACCACAGAAAACAGAGAAGACCACAGAAAACAGAAAATACCACAGAAAACAGAAAATACCACAGAAAACAGAGAAGACCACAGGAAACAGAAAATACTATAGAAAACAGAGAAGACCACAGGAAACAGAAAATACCACAGAAAACAGAGAAGACCACAGAAAACAGAAAATACTATAGAAAACAGAGAAGACCACAGGAAACAGAAAATACCACAGAAAACAGAGAAGACCACAGAAAACAGAGAAGACCACAGAAAACAGAGAAGACCACAGAAAACAGAGAAGACCACAGAAAACAGAAAATACTATAGAAAACAGAGAAGACCACAGGAAACAGAGAAGACCACAGGAAACAGAGCATTTATGAGCTTCAAAAGTTCATGTAGAGTTTCAGAGCAAAGCTGTCAGACATCAGGGTGCTGGTTTGATAATAATAACTTATTCATAAAGCTCTTTTTCTGGTTCATGCCCCTCTGACTCTCCCTGCTACATTTCTATGTATTTAACATTTATGGGGAGATTCTTCTGCCTTCATTTCATCAGAGGGACGGTGAACAGAGACGAGAATGAAAGGAAGACACCTTCAAGGGTGCTGGATCCAAAATGAACAACAAATATATTTATGTATCTGGACAAAAGTATTGGGCTGCCTGACTGCTACAATAACAGGAACAGCACTAACATTCACATACATGCACTTTAATGTGGAGTTGGTCCCCTCTTTGCAGCCTTGACAGCCTCCATTCTTTCATGGAAGAATTTCTGCAGGATTTTTGAATGTTTCTGTGGGAATTTGCACCCATTCATTCTGTAGATCAGGAGTTCTCAACATTTTCAGCCCACGACCCCCAAAATAAAGGTTCCAGAGACTGGGACCCCCACTGGACCTGAAGGGGGCTGAACAGCCGTGAAGATTCAAGAATAGTCATGTGGAGACAAGGCCGTCCATTAGGGGGATAAATGGGAGAGCTTTCTGGGAACCAGACAAGCCAGCAAAATCCAGGTCCATTGTAGAGTTAAGCTGTGGTGTTTTATATTTAACCTGAATAATAACCACTCTTATCAGAGAAACACATTTTAATTCATTTTTGTAGTAAGTAGACCTCTGAAAAATGTAAATCCTGGGGAGCAGGTGGCCAAGTGGTTTAAGGCCCATGTATGGACGGCCTGGGTTCGAATCCGGCCTGAGGCCCTGTAGCGCCACATTATGTAATAATGCCACATTATGTAATAATGTAATAAACTTTCAATCCATTATGTAATAATGCCGAATAATGTAAGCCACTAGGCGGTTAGGGTTAGGGCGAGGTAGCTGGGTAGGGCATACCTTGGCCCACACTAAGTCCTATGGTTAGGGTTATTACATAATGCGGTGTTATTACATAATGTGGTGCTACAGGCCCTTTACCGCATGTCTCTCCCCAGCTCTCGTCCCTGTTTCTGACTCTATCCACTATCCTCCTCTATCAAATAAAGGCACGAAAATGCCAAAAATAAACCTTTAAATAAAAAAGTAAATCCTTTTGTTAAAAACAGAATTAAAATGTGTTATAAATGGCTGCAATGTGTCAATAATGGCCAAAAATGGTGGGAAAGGTGGTGAAATTAGATTTTAAAAATAGCAGAAATTGGTTAGAAATGCCAAAAATTACATTAAAGTGGCAAATTAACCCAAAAATGGCGAAAGTGCATTTTAAGTGGTATAAGGGGATTCAAAGTGGCTGAAATGGTGTTAAAGTGGCAAAAATTGATATTGATATAAACTGGTAAAAAAGGCTTAGTGGAGACAGATGTAGTCAGAAACTGGCAAAAATAAGCATTTTAAACCTTAAAATGTGGCTTAGAAAGGGGTAAAAGGGTTAATAGTGGTAATAATGAGTCAGCAGAGCCAACTATAGGCAGAGTGGTAAGATTTGGTTTAGAAGTGGCAAAACCAGGCAGAAAAAAGTGGTGGAAAGGGTTAAAAACTGACAAAAGAAAGGGTTTAGGTTGCAAAGTGTTAAAATGAGTGGGGAAAAGGTGAAAGGAAACAACGGTCACCGCTGCAGAGGTCAGTGTGGATGAAAGAGCTAAATGTGGAGTTAGCGTATAACGTAGAGCACCTGCTACAGCGTGATATCTAGTGTTGTCCTGATTGGCCCAGAATGAATATGACTGAGAGAAAATGACCCTCCCAGGTGTTTTTGAACGTTTCGGCCATTCCCAGCATTCCTCCGTGGACTGTTGCCCTGATGGAAGGGAAAAGTTTTCCATGAAACAGTCTAGCCTGAAACATATCAGAGCATATGTAACAGATTCAAACTTACAGAACTTTAAATGTTTGTGTTTGAAGTTTGATCTGATGTTTGTGTCCTGCAGGCTGAACAGAAGGCTGCAAAAGGCCAAAATGTCAGCAGAGAGAGCACCACAGTATTAGCCAAAGCTGTTTGGAGAGCCTATAGTTCAGACGATCAATAAAAACTTCAGCTCTCTGTCCTCACTTGTAGCATCGATTTCTGATCTCTGTGGCCTGCTAGAAAAACATCCACTTTAAACTCTGAACTTCATGCTGAACTCAGATTAGTCTCAGAACAGACAGAAACAGTGAAATGAAATATGAAAATGAAGACAAATCTCCAGTCTGCAGCAGCAAACATCAGTCTGTGTGACTGTATTCATTACAAACAGTGACCTGTCTGCCAGCTTCTTCAGCACCTCATTATTCTTACACAAGCCGCTCTGTCTGACACCCACATACCATCGATTTAGGTGAACTCGCCGTCACATCTTCCTCTTGGGTGCTGTGGCCACTGGCTAATTGCAATTTAGCTGCAATCATGTGGAGCTCTATGCTTAGTGAAGCAATGCTGGGTAAATGTAATTAAAACCAGCTGATTTAGAGCTGGCTAATCAATGCAATTTGCTGCTACAAGGTTCTGGAAAGTAATAGGTTCTGCAGCTGGGAGTCAGGTTATTGGTTAGTGAGTGATAATGCTGGATGCAGCTGCAGCACTGATACAGGAGGGGAGAGGAACTTTGCTGTACTTTCCTTTTTCAGTGCTTAACTGTTGGAGATTTGGTTACGGCTGTGGAAACGGCCACTGTGAGCATCACTTTGATCAAATATCTCAGCCTGATCATGTGAAAGCAGAATTTCTCTGTGCAGCACGCTAGACTGATCTCCTCTCTGATGCATCTCCGTGTCTCCCCTGTGAATCCAACATGAGCCACGGCTGAGACGCATCACTCCCAGTCTAAATATAGATTCAGAAGTATTCCGCCGCGGCTGCTGCTACTTTTATTTTAAATAATTCCTCTGTTATTAAGCAGCAGGAGGCACATCTCATCTCGCTCCCATGGCATTCGACTTTATAGAGCGATGCAGTTTTCCCCTCCCCTTCCTCTCCTGAGTGTGTCACATGCAATAACTTCAGCCCTCCCTCGCTCTGAATGAAAGCAGACAAACAGGGAATGCAGGAGCAGAGACGCGAAATTACAGCGGTGTCAGAGCCGGCTATTTCCGTCTGGCTGTGGGGAGAGCGGACACGCATTTGTGATTCTCAGTGTGATCCTTGGATTAGCTTTCCAGCCCTGCGTTTGTCTCTGCAGCTTCTTATTGACGCTGCTGGGGAGGCTTAGACTGGAGGAGAGGAGCAGACTCTGGATTGTTACTGCAGCTTTGTTTTCTCAGACACTCACATCTCCTCCAGAAATATTACAAACCAAAGGCAAGAGTGGAAGACGCTGCATCGTGGCTCTACCTGATTTAAACACTGTGATAGAGAAAATGCACAAAGCCAGTTTGTTATTTGACCGTCAGAACAAATATGTCAGAATCAGATTGTTTCGTTGCTCCCAGTAATCTCTTAGTTTTCCCCTTTTTATCAACAGAGCCTCTTTTTTCACTGGCCGGCTTCCTTACAGTACTTTCTAGTCACTTCATTACTGATTTTTAATTTCCCCACTTTTCCATCCTCTTTCTTTTTGGGGGCCTACATCTGTTCATGAATCTGACAGTATGCTGTTTTTCTTTTGCCCATCCTTGACTTGGACTTGGTTTTTCCAGCAGGACAAGGTCTCCCCAGGAGGCATCCTGACTGTGGGCCAAATCTGGTCCATGGTCCAGTTACACCCGGCCCCCAAGATCATCTCCCCTCTCACTCTAGCTGGTTTCCATGACAGTTTTTCTCAAAATAAAAGCGCTATTTCTTACATTTCGATTCAGTACAATTGCGCTTTGAATGCGTTTCCATTGAAGGGAGTTTTGGGCGTAGGCCTTGCAGCTCTCGTAAAATCTCATCTCGCCTGAATCCGCTGATGGGAGGCTTGACGCTCTGAACCTGTTGCGTGTTGGTACGGTTTTGGTTACATCTACGATGGCTGCCTTGATAATGTTGAACTAAAGATGAAGGGAACAGATGATAGTTCAGAGGTAAAGTCCGTACGTACGGCTAAAGTCACGTATGAGGGTAGAAGGATGATGTTAGAAAAGTCTCGTCTCCTCTTCTGTCCACACGTACAGCGCCATGTTGTCTCGGAGTGACTGGTCATGTGACACCGTGCGTCACATCCCGTGACTTGTAAATGTGGAAAAAGTGTTTCCATTACGCTTCTGCGATATATTTCTAAACCGAAACGCCTGAAAAACCTCCTCATGAAAGCGTAAAAACTTTTTAGTGATATCTTAGTGTGTTTTTTATTCAGGTGTTTCCAGACCAGCTTTTTTTCTGTGCTATTTTGTGGAAACCCAGCTTGTAACTGGCCCTAAAATATGAGGTCTGCAGATTTCCTCCAGTATTAAAATGTAAAACTAACCTTGACATCAAACATCCTTAAGTCATAAAAATGTGAAAAAAATAGAAATTAAAAATAATTAGATAAAAATAGATATGAGAAAATAAATTAATTTGTGTTTTCATTTCATATTTTAACATTTTTGTTGCACAATTATGACTTCAATCTATTATTTGTTCTTGTATCTCATATTTTGACCTTTTCCATTTATTATTTGACTTTTTTATCTCACATTTAGACTTTGTCAGTTTATTGTTTTCACTTTAATCTCACATTTTGACCTTTTAGGTGCACAGTTTTAAATTCTCAGTCATATTTTTGCCTTTAAAACCTGATTGTGACTTTCTTTGTTATGTATTTGCTTTTAAAAGCATTATTTTAACACTAATTTTGTTTTCTGACCTTTAGAACTAATAAGTTTGACTTTAAATCTCAGATTTCGAGCCTTTGAGCTCATCATTTTGACTATTTAAATCTCAGCGCTAGTTTGTCCCCCATAATTGATTACAGGCAAAAATGAGGTTGACAGTTTGGTTGTGATGGACCCCGTCTGGCCCTCAGGCTAGACCTTAATTCAGAATCCGGCCCCTGCTGTGACTCACGCCCCTGCTCTAAAGTCTTATCTTGTCATTCTGTCTCTTTAACCATCAAATTACACATACACTGTCTGATGGAGCAGTCCCAGTAAATCACTCCTTGTCTGGTCTCTGCACACACTCTGTCTGACCCAAGGACACATCATCATGAGACTGCAGGTTCATCGACCTCTCGACCTTCGTGCTGAGAGACCATGGACTCTACCTGCTGAACCAGTCAGCTTCCTTTACTGAACATGAAACACACTGGTAGATCAAACTGGTCTGAAATCATAGAGTGGATCATAACAGTTGAAGAGAGCTGTCATAGTGGTGTGTTTAAGAAAAGGCCTATTTCATTACAAACTGAAGGAGAGCCCCTCCAGAACAGAGTGATGAAGGCTAAGAATGCAGATAATTCAGGACCAGTCCCAGTAGGCTGTGTGCATATCAGACTTCAGACTGAGCTAATTTGCAGCATCAGCCATCATTAAAGCACCAAATGAGGGAAGAACGGCGTTTTCCTCCGTCTCTCTGAGATCCACAGACTTAAAGAATCAACGCCAAGGAGCACAGATCACTTCTGCTGGCTCATGTCTTACTCAGACACCTTATGTTGTTGTTTTTTTCTAGAATTCTCAGCAGTGGAGATTTCTCAGCTCCAGTCAGATTTTCCATGTACGTCCACATCTCCTCTAACCTCACAGAGCAGATGGATACGCCCGTTTCTGTGTTTCTCTCTGGTGAATCCATCTTTAAAGCTCCTGTCTGAACCATTTCGGCCCAGTTAGAAAGTGACAGGACCAATCAGCAACGAGGGGCGGTACTTTTGTGACATAAGCAAACAGCGAGAAGAGTCCGGTGCAGTTATGGAGGAAGAGCTTAGCGTGGATGCTGCTAAAGCGCCAGTTTATCAGAACTTGACCACATTTCTTTGTTAAAAGAAGAACAAAGAACAGCAGTGAGTTTTTTCTTTCAAAAACCACAAAAGTCGAGTACTGACATGTCTACAGTCGCCATGGTTACCATTATGCAGCTCTCTATGGAGTTTACTCCTCGGTAGCGGCTACGCCATGTGTTTTGTTGCTCTGATTGGCCCGTAAAGATGTGACAGACAGAACGTTCATCCAATCACCTTCAGAGTTTTTTCCAAATCCTCTGATCTTTCCCAAACGCCGTCTCTGAGAGGTTTACCAGATGGATGAGTGAAACAAATCCATCTGGCGTTTCAGGCTGTGTCTTCTATGCTGCTGTCACAGTCTGAACTGTAATAACCCCGATGCTCACTGATTTCAGTGTGAGCTCAGATTTAGTGTAAATAAACACCATATTTCTGTAAATCCCTCCTCCTGATCCAAATAGCAAACTTTATCTTTGAAAGACTATTTTTACCACCCAGAGCTGATGGTAACAGAACGTAAACACCCTGTGAGACACGCTTCCCCTTCAGTACTTCCTACCCATCTGTGTGCACAGCAGCCGCGCTGCCCCAGAGACACGACTAGTTCTGGCCCTGCATGTTCTCCCCTGTGAGCCGTGTCACGCCTCCTGCACGGCTGCTTATGCATTCATAAATGTGAGTTCACATTTAAAGTGATAATCTGCAGGCTTCCTTTTAGAGTTTTTCCAACACCTTGTGTGCTAAACATTCATGGCTGTGTTGGCTCTTCCCAGGCAGATGATTGTTAATCAGACTTTAATTCACCTTGGTTAAAAATGAAAAGGCTAATGAGTTTCTGTGGTTCTTGTGTCTCTGCCTGCCTCTGCTGTGTTTACTCTGAATCTAACTCTGCTGGGACCGGCCCAGGTTGTAATGGTTTAGGGTTTTTCATTAGTGCAAAACAAGAACATTTAGAGGAACCTTAACCCTTCTGCCCTCCTCGGGTATTTTTGGCCATTTTCCTCAACTTTTTCTTTTTTAATTTGTGATCATTTTGTCGGTTTTACAGCTTGTGGCATGAATTTTTACAGGAACTTTTCTTTCTAGTTCAGTTTTTGAAATCCAACATGTTTTACTCTTAAATGTCATTCAGACTCTCTCAGTGAATTTTCTACCCTCTGACACCTCCCAGGCCAAAAGTGTACACGCACAGAAAACTGCCATTAAATCAGCATACATCAATATTTTTACTACTTTTTTTTCATAAATCTCTTAAACAACTTCAGACCTGCTCAAAACTACCAAACATTCAATAATTTAAGATTTTGACCCTTTAAATGCCAGTTTGATTATTTGAAATATTTCATTTTTTACTACAAAAAACACAAAACATGAATTATTTTCCATAAAATTAATAGTGGAAAGATGGGGCTTTGGTGCTGATGAGAGTCTTGGATGGGTCAAAGATTAGCAACAAAACCGATTTTATTGCGCTTGTGTTTTTTATAATATTTCATAATATAACAGGCAAAAATAGAAGAATATGGTGCATGGTCCTACAATGAGTAAATGTTTAAATCTGGTGGAATATGGTAAAAATGTCAAATTTCACTAGACTTCTTCACATTGAAATGCTGACATTAAAGAATGCATGATTTTATACTGCAGTGACAGTGAGATTAAAAATCCTGGTTTTAATGGAAGTCAATGGAGGCAGAGGGTATTTCTGACATTACGTACAAAAATATTAATGCAATCAAATCAGTTTTGTTGCTGATCTTTGACCCATCCAAGACTCTCATCACCCCCAAAGCCCCATCTTTCTACTTTTTATTACATGAAAAATAATTCACTTTTAATGTTTTTTAATAAAAAATGAAATGTTTCAAATCATCAAACTGGCATTTAAAGGGTTAAACCATGAAACTTATTGAATGTTTGGTAGGTCTGAGCAGGTGTGAAGTTGTTAGAGAGATTTATGATTCTACTTCACACTGTGACTGCAGTCCGTTTGCATGCAGAGAGCACTTTGGGTTTGTTGCTCAGGAGCAAACTTTCAACCCGCTGTCCTCTGGGTGCTTCTCCCTCGTCCATCGTTCCTTGTCTTTCCACCTGTCCAATTTCAGCATCGTCACGGTGCCAAGCTGGGCCAAGGTGCCACCTCAGCCCGACTCAGGGCTTTTGCGTGCGTGGCAGGCAAGCGGGCAGGAAGGAAGAGCTCCTCAGCACATCAGGGGGCTAATGAGAAACAGTACGACCGAGGGGATAATGTGTCCTGACCTGACAGGCCATGAAACTCAGTCTGCCAGCTACCTCTCTCCTGTGCTCTGCTCTGCTCTGCCTACCATCCAAGCTGTTCTGACACTTTCAATCTGACTTAAGTGAATCTGGAGGGCTCCTGTTTGTACCCCCCCTTCCCTTCACTCTCCTGCAAAGTGCTGCACAGTCTCCCAAAACAGACGCTGGCTAAGTCAAAGTAGAGGATGCTCTGCTGCAGCTGGAGAACGGCGTCTGTCTACATGAGCGGAGATATTGGAAAAAGAAAGATAGCATCACAACATGTAGGCAGCGTATTCCCTCTCCGACACGTCCCTTTGTGCCAAAGCCAGATGAGAGTATCTCGTAGGATCTAACTGGTGATGAGGAGGGTAGGGAATTGTGGGCGGCGAGCGCCAGCCAGCCCTGGTTTTGGCTTTTTCCGAGGCCGCAGTAGATGTAATTTACACTCGGCCCACCTCAGGGAGCAGCAGGAGAAGAAGAAACCATTACCTCCCTCCAGAAAGCTGCCCATCCCGTGTGGCAGCCAGTGTCGGCTTTCATACAAAAATGGATCCATTGCTATTACAACGCCGCCGCTCGCCCCTGCTCCCACCTCCCACTGGTGCCTCCTCCCACTCTCTCATTCTGAAGGTGTTTGTAGATCACAGAGAAAGAAGACAGACGGGGAGATGATGGCCAGAAAACGCCAAGCATGGGCCGGCCCGATGGCTTTCACTTTGTCACGTCAAAACATTCAAAGTAGAATGAGATCATTGTTGTGACAGGATGATTCCCGAGGCTGCTCCGTCCCATTCTCCAGTCAGACGGAGACAGACAAACTAAATGGCCCGAAGACATTTTTCTCCCTTTTAGCTGGCAGCAGGCTCCAAGAAACTGTGATAACAAAAGCCTGAAATTCAGCTCCGTCTGTCCTCTTGACTGGAACTGGCTAACGCTTTTAGCTCCAGTCATTTTCAAATCTCAGAATGTGATGTGTTTGTACTGCTGCAGTGACAGATGACGAATATATGATATTTCATTTTGGCATTTTCATTTGGTTAAGTGCTCCATTAGTATCAGGCTGCCCTTCCAGCCGTCAGAGCTGCCAACCCTAATAATCATAATTCAGCTTTAAAACTATCATTTACATTTCTGGATAGTCCAACAGAGACATGAAATCCATCTGGGTCACACACGATCAGCGTCTGAACTTTATCAGCTTCATTGTGAGCTATCAGGAGAATTCAATCAACCGTGTGAGTTTCTGAAAACGCTGACAGTCGCATTTCAGGTCACAAGAATTATAATGTTGGTAAAGGTCAGTCAGAATAAAAGCTTATGTGATATTATTACAACTTTAAACCCATTTTTGCTACTTTTTACAACTTTTCTTCATTTTCTGCCACTTCATCCAAAGGTTTGCCCTTTCTCGCCCATTTCTGCCACTTTCTCGACCACTTCTTGCCCGTATTTGCACTTTTTTTCTGGCCACTTTTTGCTAACATCTTTTAGCAACCTTTTGCCTACTTTGGACAAATTTGCCATTTTTTGCCACTATTTGCAGCTTTTCTCCAATATTACCACTTTTTGCCCCCTTGGACCCTTTCTTTCTTTCTGCCACAGTTTTCCTGCTTTTGTCCTTTTTCACACATTTTTATCATTTTTGACCACTTTTGCCTCTTTCTGCAGAATCATTTTGCCTACTTAAGCTGCTTTTTGACCATTTTTATCTATTTGTGCCAGTTTCTGTGGCATTTAGCCCATTTTTATTTTCATCCATTTTGCTCATTGATACCAGTTTTTGCAACTTTTAACCCATTCTTGTCACTTTTCACCTGTTTTTGCATGTTTTGCCACTCTTTGCCTGTTTTTGCTATTTTTTGGCCACTTTTCAGGTGATTTTTCCTACTTTTGGCCCTTTTTGCCACTTTAAACAAACCAATTAATGCCATTTTTAAAACAATTTTTACCCGTGCTTGCCACTTTTTGTCTCTTCTTTTTTTATTATTCCTTTATCACTTTATTTCCAAAAAGTTGTCTCGTTTTTTTCCATTTTGTTTTCTGGCATTCTGACATTTATTTTGTTTTTGATCAGGCATCTGCAAAATAACAAAAATCCTCTTTTTTAATATTCATCTCTGTTAATGTCATTTGTGACCCCACAAACTCTTCCCAAGTATCATTAACCCTTAACCTACTGAGCCAGCACTGGCGCTGTGTTTTATATGTCCAGAGTAATATTACCGTAACTCTGTCAAAGTTTGCCCAATCTAAAAACTTCAAATGCTGACAGAGAGCTGAGAATCTGTGCTTTCTGGCAATATATGATGTGTGGTATATATATTACGGTAATGTCGAACAGCACTGTGAAGACGGCAGCTTTGGCAAAAGAGAGTGAGAAAGGAGAGTGAAGGAAGAGAGTAAAAGGAGAGCGAGTGAGAGTGGTGTTTAGTTTTCTAAAATAGCGTTAGATAGTGGCATCTGTGCGTGTCTGTCATGTGCAATAACAACATGTTACTGAGAATGCTGAGAATGCATTTTTCCACCTTTATTTGCACTAATTGTCTCCTATGTATATAGTTATCTTTTGCACTGTTTTGCACATCCAGAGTCCTAGACTCCAAAAATGACTGCTGATTGTTCTAAACATGTATAGGTTCACATTTCAAATGTCAAATCAAAACTTCATGAGCAATAACAACATTTCTTCTCATAAAAGCCATGAAAAACAAATCTGTTTTTGTGTTTTTCTTCTTTTAAACTGCTGACAATTCCATATTATATGCAATAATCATTAACCAGATGTTGAAAAGTCAAGTTCAAGTACTCCTGGGAAAAGGGACCACAGCTCTCAGACTTAGGGCATTTCCTGACTATTTTACAGCCAGAATAACTAAATATGTCCAAATCGACATTTTTAGACTCAGTAGGTAAAGGGTTAATGTCTCTGACGACACAGCTAAAGTCTTAAAATCAAGGAGAAAGTGGTGTTGAAGAATACTGGTGTGATCCATATATTCTCAGAACTCAGAAATTCCGAGTGTACGTCATCAAAAATTCAGCCCAGACTTGGAATTCCAACCTGGAGAGTCGGAGCAGCTTCAGTCCCCTGAGACCTGCAGACCTGGGAACTTTACCCTCGTGAAGACAAGTCAGAACAGTTTCTGTTCACCCACTGCTGGCTAACAAAGCTGGTATACGAGGCCCCGCCCATTTTTATTTTGATTGGTCCATTGAAAATGTTGGACTGCATTGGTTTAATACTGAAATGAGCTCGATAGAAAGCAGTGTGTCACTAGTTCAGGTATCAAAAGCAAAGTCAATATACCACTCAGTATTAATCTAGTTGTATTTTTTACAGTGTATCTACTGTCACCCATATCATGGCAGTAAATTGTGCATTCTTTTGTTTTTGTTTGAGGGCCAACATTACTGTATGCTCAAAAAAACAAAGAAGATTAAATAATAAATGCAAATGCCAAAAATAAAGATGCCAGAATTTTTTTCTTAAGCTGAAACCCCCAGTGTTGAAAATTGGAGCCACCTTGGAATAAACTTGCAGTTCCTAGAGTGACCACTTGGGGCTGGCTCCAAAGGCCAGGAAGTCCCATTAACCACCATATTACAAAGCCCAGTTTCTACATCAGATATGAATGTATTTATAACCTGGTTAAAAACATGAACGTGGTCGGTTTGGCTGCTGTCTTCACCTCTTTCACTCAAGAACATGTTTTTCCATTTGTTTCATTTGTTTCATTGCATTGAAGCTAAAAGTTGTGCACACATTTGCATTATTAAAGGCAGGATTGAGTCGACTGATGGGAGGGTTGTTGCTGTTAGCCAGGAGGGCTTAAGGCAGGGGTGTCCAACTCAAGGCCCGGGGGCCAAATCCGGCCTGTAGTACAGTCATAACCGGCCCTCAAGATCATATCATACTTTTACTAAAACTGGCCCACCAGTATGAGGTCATATCTTCACTTTTTAGGATATCAATTTTATACTTTAATTTATATTTTGACCTTTGAACTACAACCTTTGACTTTTAATCCCGTATTTTTTAAACTTTTTACACTCATAATTGAAAAATGTATTTCATATTTTGTCCTTTAAATTCATAATTTTGACTTTTTACCAAATTTAAACCTTTTAAACTCATGATTTCAAATTTTATTTCATAATCTGACATTTAAGAGTCAAAATTTAAAATATTTATTTATATTCTGACATTTTAAACTACTAACCCTGACTTAAATTCCTTATTTTGAACTTTTAGAATCATAATTTAACATTTTTTCTCGTATTTATAATTTTAAATCATGCTTTTAGATTTTATCTGATATTTTGACCTTTAAAACAAATAACATTTCATAGTTTTAGCTGTTTTTTTAACTTTCTATCTCATATTTTTGCCTTTTAAAAGCATAATTTTGACTTTCAATCTCAGATTTTGAGCCTTTAATGGATCATTTGACTGTTTTTAGTCACAACATCATGTATCATCAGTGTTCAGTGTTTTTTCCCATATTTGTGGTGAAAATGAGGTTTATGGTTCAATGTTGACCCTGTTAGGCTCTCAGGTAAGGCCTAAACTCAGAATCCGGCCCCTGCTGTGATCGAGTTTGACACCACTGGCTTGAGGCTTGTCTCAGCTCCATCTTTTTGCAGGTTAGAGGAAGAATATCCTTTAATGGTTGGTCCTGAACTTCAGAAACCAGTGGATGGCATTCCTATGTCCATGTTAAAGCGGTCCATAGTTATCGTTGGTCTGCTGGATGTGTTTAGAATCAGCATTTACACTGTTCACTTCTGTTTGTGTGTTTTTCTTGTGAGGTAAGGCATCACCAAAAGCGTGTAGAATATCCTCAAGCACAATTTCAGCAGATTTATGGCCAGCTTTTGTGAAATAGGAGTGGACGATCAGAGCATACTATACTGCACGTTGGTGTTTTTATTCTGCTGAAGCTCATTTCACAGCACACTGAGAGAGGTCTGACATCCTACATGATCGATACTCGGTGGGACCCTGACCTTCACGGTGAAGGGGATCAATCCCCGAAGCTTTCACCCTCTGCATCGACCCCTGTGAACACATGCATTTGCATTTTTATTGTCTACACATTACAAGTTAATTACACACGGCTGCTTCTTCTGCCAACTGTTAGTCTAATCAAAGAAACCACCCACTTTCTTTCTGAAAGTGTTATTTGTTGAAGATCTCCTGTTTGCCCCGCAGCACGGCTAATTATCCAAAGCGGTCTAGCACAAAATTATCCGTGTTTGCTCCATGGTGCATCGACTTCGGCGTCATATTTTGGTGGGTGTGTTTCCGTTCTCACATGAAGCCTTTCGGGAATGCAGAGAGCCAGATTTTGTGTTTAACTGAAATTAAAGTTAGCGCTAGCCCCGGCTATGTGTGTATTAATGGAATAAACTTTGCTATTATCTGTTTTCCAAGGTCACTGCCTGCTTCTAACAAACTAGGCTGCACTGTGTCTGAGTAAATACAGTCAAAGGCTGGCTAGATAAGCCTGTGTTCATAGCAAACACTGTTTACAGCCTTTTCCTAAAAGTCTCAGCTGTATTGAGTTAAAGGGACGCCAGCTGCATGAGTTGATGCACCAATGTGCAGAAACCTGGTGCATATTGGTGCTTTGTTGCAGCCTGTATGGCGTTGTGTCTCTTTTTCTCCACTGAAAAGGCGTCCACAAGGACACAACATTACATTTTTTTCCATACTGGGTCACTTACTGTATTTAATTTACCATCAGGGCAGACAAGAGGGCAGTTATGCAGTCCCCAGTCTAGCAATGAATTCAGGGCAGCGTTTTTCCACTGAACCTGTTCAGGATTCAGAAATAGCTGGTTTGTGTTAGGGAAAGCAGCCCCACGGGACAGCCTGCTTAAATTATTTATAACCACTGTCCCAGGGTGGTTTCTGTATGAATGCAAGGCCTTTGTTGTTTTTCCTCCTGTGTGAGGACAACAAACCAAAGTCTCATCGACTTCCTTACAAGAGCTGAATCTGAAACTTCATTCTTGAACCACTGTGGTCCATTTTTCACCTGAAGTCTTGGCTGTTTATGCTATGGTCATATTTTCATCCATGTTTAAACCCTGACATCCACAGAACTACACAAAGAATGGCAGAACTTGTGAGATCATTGCACATAAAGTAACAAATTTCACTTCAAACTTTCAATCATATTTTGCAAGAATATTGAGGTCGTTACAGTTTTGGACAAATCTTTGACTCGTTGCTGGTGATTTAAACGAGAAAGGCCAAGAGTGCTGGAAATGGTTAATACCAGGGAAGAATGTAACTGATCCTCTTCTTAGATTTGTTTTGGGCTCTTGGTCTATAGACAACAGAAGGGTGGATTTGGGTGCACTCACACTAGGCCCCCGTCCACACAAAGATCAGACAAAGATGATATATTGTTGTTTCGTTTTGAAAAAGTTTTCCATAAAGACGGAGTCGTTAAGGAACCACTGAAACGACTGAAAATGTTGTAGTGCATTTGCCAAGCCTGTATGTGGCGCTGTAACGCTGCCACAGAAATGCAGCAAAGGACAAGAAGAAGATCACAGAAAACTGACATGAACTTTCTTCTAGTGGTCCTTCTGGTTGTTCTCAGCGTTGGATTTAAGAACATCTGGTGTGTGCGTTTCACAGTGGTGGTAAAGGAGCATCAGATGTTGCTGTAAAAGCCATAACAAGCTCAGTATGTTTTGGTCGGACCCACGCAGGCGCCTTAAGGGAGCTACGCTGTGTGTGACGTAATCGTTTCAAGAAAGATGCGGATAGCCGTCCACACGGAGACGAAACGTAGTCGTTTACAGATTTATGCACTCTGGGACCCGTTTACAAAAAGTATCGTTTACAGTCACGCAAAACGTCATTTCCATGTGGATGAAACGCCGATCTGACATAAAAATCTGTATCGTACCCCAGTATGCTTGAGCCCCTGAGTCAAGTTAACTTGACCAGTGTACTGTACCTATAAAAGTATTCACCCCCTTGGCTGTTGGACTGAGGTCTGGGCTTTGACTCAGCCTCTCTAGAACATTCTCCTTGTTGTCTTTAAACCATTTCTATGTAGCTTTCGCTGTATGCTTCAGATTATTGTCTTGCTGGAAAATAAATCCTCTCCAAAGCCGTAGTTTTCTTGCAGACTGAATAAAATTGGCCCCCAGGAATTTCCTATAATTTGCAGTGTTCATTTTCACCCCCTACCTTTTCAAGCCTTCCAGGGCTGCAGAGAAGCATCTCCACAGCATGATGCTGCCACCACCATGCTATACTGTGGGGGCAGGTGATGGATGGACGGAGGGATGGATGGATGGATGGATGGATGAATGATGGATAGATGGATGGATGGATGATGGATGGATGGATGGATGGATGATGGATGGATGGATGATGGATGGATGGATGGATGGATGATGGATGATGGATGGATGGATGGATGATGGATGGATGGATGGATGGATGATGGATGGATGGATGATGGATGATGGATGATGGATGGATGGATGGATGGATGGATGATGGATGGATGGATGGATGATGGATGGATGGATGATGGATGATGGATGATGGATGGATGGATGGATGGATGGATGGATGATGGATGGATGGATGGATGATGGATGGATGATGGATGATGGATGGATGGATGGATGGATGGATGGATGGATGGATGATGGATGGATGGATGGATGGATAGATGGATGGATGGATGATGGATGGATGGATGATGGATGGATGGATGATGGATGATGGATGATGGATGGATGGATGGATGGATGGATGGATGGATGGATGATGGATGGATGGATGGATGGATGGATGGATGGATGGATGATGGATGGATGGATGATGGATGATGGATGGATGGATGGATGGATGGATGGATGGATGATGGATGGATGGATGGATGGATGATGGATGGATGGATGATGGATGGATGGATGGATGGATGGATGGATGGATGATGGATGGATGGATGGATGATGGATGATGGATGGATGGATGATGGATGGATGGATGGATGGATGGATGGATGGATGGATGATGGATTGATGGATGGATGATGGATGGATGGATGGATGGATGATGGATGGATGGATGATGGATGATGGATGATGGATGGATGGATGGATGGATGGATGGATGGATGATGGATGGATGGATGGATGATGGATGGATGGATGATGGATGATGGATGATGGATGGATGGATGGATGGATGGATGGATGATGGATGGATGGATGGATGATGGATGGATGATGGATGATGGATGATGGATGGATGGATGGATGGATGGATGGATGGATGGATGATGGATGGATGGATGGATGATGGATGATGGATGATGGATGGATGGATGGATGGATGGATGGATGATGGATGGATGGATGGATGGATGGATGGATGGATGATGGATGGATGGATGATGGATGATGGATGGATGGATGATGGATGGATGGATGATGGATGGATGGATGGATGGATGGATGGATGGATGATGGATTGATGGATGGATGATGGATGATGGATGGATGGATGATGTCTGAAATGATGACGTGTTTGACTCTGATTCAGAAGAAAACGTTCTCATCACACAGGATGGAGCTGCTCCATCAGACGTCCTCTACTCTTGGTTAAAGTAGTTCGATGCCAGGAGTGCTGAAGTACGGCCAAGGCTGTGTCAGAAGTGTCTGTAAGTTTAGAAGCTTTGCTTCAGTGAGGAAAGTGTTAAATCATGTGGAACAAAGTCGATCCATCCCAGATATCTTTGTGAGAAATCTTCCATTCAGCTGCTGAGCAGCTTCTCTGTCCTTCTCAGTGTTTCCGGTCTAAAGGCTAACCATAAATAGGCTCTTTTCATAATGTAAGGGGTTTTTAAAAGTAGACAATCAGCTCCCTGCACAGCCACCGCTCACACCACAGCTGGCCGCCCTGCGTCACCATCATATCATCAGGGACGCTCTCACTGGTGAGCAGCCCGCTGACTCTGAGCCAGCTGGTGGGCGCAGAAACCAGAGATGATTAGGAATGAAATAAAACTGCAAATTAAACGACTGAGTGTTGATTGAATGAGTAAGTGGGTGAGTGTGTGAATCTTGTTCTCTTTATGTTTATTAGTTCTGTTGGGCTCCTATCATCATTATTTAACCAGCATTATTTATTATATATCCTTAGAAACTGATTAAACAAGAGGAAATGGATCATGCCTACTAAAGTTATCAGAACGTTCCCAGGCTCAGAGCCCGTCTGCAACCATCTCTCATCCACTGGTAGACCTTTGACCTCTGGGCCAAGGGTGCCAGTTTCTCTGCAGTCCTGGTGAAAGCAGCAGTTAAAGACCTTCATGTATCTGCACTGGAATCAACATTAGACACAAGATTGTTCATGTAAAACTCATCCTCAGTGTCGCCTCCTTTCTAGAAGAAGTTGATTTATTATTGTTAGATACAGAACATACAAGGATTATTTTAATGAAATTCATAATTACCATAAAAGGGTCCCTTTAAATACAATTAAAACCATTACAAATACCGCCGTTTTCAATCAGTAAGATTAACAATGAACTGAATTTCTGTGAGGTTGTATGATCAGTGACATATGACTTCAGATGTGGTTAATCTGACCTCATTTCTGAACATGGCGTTGATCCTGTGATTGAAATTGGTGCATTGTTTTGACCCCACGGGTCAGGCTGGACACATGTTGGCACACGTGTGTCACTTGGCAGCCAAGGTCAAACTCAACATCTTTCTATTGTTCCAACCCTCATAGCACAGCTGGAGACCTCCGGGGGGTTTTGGGGACTTGGGACGTCCACAGCACGACCAGGTGTTCACGCTCACCCTGCTACTCACTTGGACGGTACCCTAAGCCGTGTTTACTCCCCACACCCACCCCTTCCTCTACCCTAAAGGTGCAGACTTTGATATTTTTTTCAACAGATTATTTTCAGATGCCCCTGGTAAGTCTGCAGACCAGAACGCTCCAGCTCAAAAAGTTAGTAACAAGAAGTGACGACTGAGCATGCTCTTCCTCAGAGACTCAGGAAGTTTGAAGAAGAGGATGTTGGTTGGAGACGTCACTTCTTGTTCATGCTTTTTTGGAGTGGAGCCTTCTGGTGTGTGGACCTTTATATGTCTTTGTCAAATCTTTAAAGGTACGGGGTGCTGGTTCAGCTTAGATCTTGCAGTCCATCTTGCAGTCTTTGCAGTAAACCCAAGTCTGGTTCATGCCCCGCACATACTCTCACCATGCCATTCCCTTCTGTCCAGGTTTGGGACAATTTAAATTCAGCTGTGAAAAGAAACCTCGGCTGAAAGCCTCTGCACTTTTGTCTCTAATTTGTAATGCAGGAGCATGAAAACCGCAGCCAAAGCCTGCATTACAAACTAACCACAAAAACACAGAATACATTTCATTTAAAGACTAAAACTAAGACTAAAATTAAAAATAGCTGCCAAAATTAACACTGGTACCTCATATGATGTAAAAACACTGAAATATCCCTTTAAAGAATAATTGAGAGGTATTTCATATTAACAATACTCCGGTATGGAATCACACCACAGCCAGCAGCCAGTTAGCTTAGCCAAGCTAACATAACATAAAACAAACATACATAGAAATATAGAATTTTTCTTGTCTTATTTTTTTATCATGTCAGCAGAGGCTTGCAGAGGCTTTCAGCCGAGGTTTCTTTTCACAGCTGAATTTAAATTGTCCTAAACCTGGACAGAAGGGAATGGCATGGTGAGAGTATGTGCGGGGCATGAACCAGACTTGGGTTTACTGCAAAGACTGCAAGATGGACTGCAAGATCTAAGCTGAACCAGCACCCCGTACCTTTAAAGATTTGACAAAGACATATAAAGGTCCACACACCAGGAAGCTCCACTCCAAAAAAGCATGAACAAGAAGTGACGTCTCCAACCAACATCCTCTTCTTCAAACTTCCTGAGTCTCTGAGGAAGAGCATGCTCAGTCGTCACTTCTGGTTACTTTCTCTTCTCTGTTAGAGTTCCTGTTAGCTCCTGGAACCATTTAGGGATGTGAGTGTCTTCCTTTGGTTTTCTACTATAGATTTCTTTGCTGAGCTATCAAGAAAATAATTTTCTTCAAACATCCAGTCTAAGCTTTCTTCCCTTCATTAACAGTTAGAACGGGGTCAGGGAAAAGGTCCAGGCCAGAAGGTCTGTTATTAAAAATTAAATCATTTAATAACTACAGACTTAAAAGGAGGATAAGACAGTATTCTGCTGTGGTCAGCAGGTTTGCACTCCATAAATTGTGCCATTGTGCACCTCTACTCCTGAACAAAGCTGCCTATGGAAGCCAAATGTTCCCTCTAAGGGCTTTGTCTGTAGAACACTCTGTTCTGTTTGTCGTCTGAACATGATAGGACTTTGTTTGGGAGGAGGATGCAGAGCCAGGTTGTGTTAAGTCAGGTGTCTGGGGAGGCTGGAGACCAGGTCAGCAGATGAAACTAATGATCACAGCAGACATCCAGCCAGGAACTTTCCACCTGCCTGCCCAATACAAAAATAAAAGCCCATATATTTCCTGCAAAACCCTCAGATCAAGATGCAAAATCTTTAACGGACTTAAATGAAAATATCAGCAATTTTAAAATAGCTCTGCAATGTTTGTAGCGCTCACTCAGCATTTCCCAAAGCCTTCACTCACGCTGTAAGTGATACAGGAGGAAGAGTAGTCAGTGTGTTGATCATGGTCTCCTGGATATTGATGTGCATTAGATCAGTATACAGCTCCCTGATCCTCTCAATCCCTCCACTCACAGATAACACCTGATCCCTCTCCTTTCCCACAGCGCTGAATCTAAGATTCCCAGCACTTAGCATTGATTATTAATGGAAGGTTTGAAAATAAAAGAGGGGGGTGCAGAATCTGATCTTACTCTAAGAGGAACCTGTCTGAGGTCGAGGGCCGGTCACTTCCCAGAAACCCTGCTGGTGGAATATGCATAGTTTGTGTAATGAGTCCCAGCTCAGGGCTGCACAGTCCGAGGGTCAAAGCAACGTCTGAGGACAATGGCTGAGCTAAAATATGCTTCATGATTGACTGGAGACTGTCGGATCAGGATTTACCTGATTGAGTGGGATGAACTGAGGAGAGCTGAGAGTCCATGGGGAGCTGGTTTCTGGTTTTATGTTGCAGTCAGCAGAAGGACTAGAGTTTAAGCCTCATGAAATTCTGTAAGACTCTTCTTTCATGGCACATATCTGCAGCTCCAGTGGGTGGTTGAAGCTGCCGTGCATGTCACATTTCCAACAACAACAGAAAATCTCTCCAGATTTGAATTCACTTGTCCAGCCCACATGAACCAGGAGCTGGTGAGAAGGATTCTGTCCAAATGAGCTGCTTTAAGGTTTAGAAGAACTGACACTGTGCCATGTTTTAGCTATCAAAGGCTTTTCTCATCTGTTTCTGGTCTCATGTTTCTAATTTCAGCTCTGCCAGGTTGAAAAGTGTGAAGCTGTCATGTAAATCTGGGTTTGATATTCTTTCATTTTTACGAATTTCTAACATCTATAAAGCTGCCAAATAATGGCTGTGAGGTTTGGAGGCCGTCTGTAGGTTCATAGTGACAGAAAAGATGTCAAACAGTGGATGACTGCGAAAGTAACTTATCTAATCTGCTCTGCAATGTTGCTGTCTCCCTGTTAACAGAATTATATTTAACACAGTGTTACTCGCCAAAGAGACAAAGAGTTGAAAAATTTCTTTGCAAAAGCCACAATTTAACTGGTGAAAAGTGACAAAAACAACTTGAGGTAGCAAAAACAATAAGTTAGGGCAGGCAAAATGGTCAAAAGCAACAAAATGGGTGAAAATGTGGAAAAAGGGTCAGAAAGTAACAGAAATGGGTGAGAAGTGACAACAAAATGAGTTACAGGTGTCAAAAAATGGTCCAGAAGTGGCAAAAAAGGAGTGAAAAGTGACTAAAATGGGAAGAAACAGTCAAGAGTGGCAAAATTGGCAAAAAATACGAAAAAGTGGTATGAAGTGGCAAAAGGTAGCTGAAATGGGTAAAAAGTGATGAAAAAGGGCAAAAATGTGATTAAAGTGGCAAAAACAGGCAAAAACAGAGCAAACAAGTGGTACTTAATGGCAAAAGATATCTTTAATGGGCAAAAAGTGGCAAAAAAAAAAGTTGAAATAGGGCAAAAATGGCAAAAAGAAGTGGCTAAAATGGGCAAAACTAGGTTAAAGTGGTTTTAATGACCAAAGGTAGCTTCAATAGATGAAAAGTGGCAACAAAATTGTAAAAAAAGGGCAAAAGAGCTTCCCTTTTTTTAAGGTTTTCTGGGGGAATATTTAAAATTAAGACATAAAAGAGCCACAAATAATCACAAAAGTGCCAGACGTTGAATATCACTGATTTAACACTTTTACTTTGAAGGTAGAGAAAGTTTTACATTTGTGTAATATAACATAACATTTCTATTTCAGACTTTATGAATGCATCAGCATGTCTGTTTTGCCAAATACTGAACAAGAAAAATAAAAAAGGAAAGGAAGAAAATCTTAGGACTCGCCCAGTGCTTGTTGATCACCCTCTCTAGTTGTTCCTCATCCATAACTGCAGTTCTGTGCAGAGCTCTCTGGCATGTTTGGGCCTAGAATTGGGGCTTAAGTAGGGCGAGAGCCATCGGGCAGGACAGAGGATTGACACAACCCCGTAGTGCTCTGGATGTCCTTGTATATTATGAGGGACACTTGAAAATAATCCGGTGAATAAAAAAAATGTCCACAGCTTTAGGGCAGAGTAGGGGTGGATGTGTTGATCAAACACCACCTAGTGTTGGTTGGTAGTAGGGTTGTGGAGTTGGTAGTAGGGTTGTCCAGTTGGTAGTAGGGTTGTTCAGTTGGTAGTAGGGTTGTTCAGTTGGTAGTAGAGTTGTGGAGTTGGTAGTAGAGTTGTGGAGTTGGTAGTAGGGTTGTCCAGTTGGTAGTAGGGTTGTTCAGTTGGTAGTAGGGTTGTTCAGTTGGTAGTAGGGTTGTTCAGTAGGTAGTAGGGTTGTTCAGTCGGTAGTAGGGTTGTTCAGTCGGTAGTAGAGTTGTGGAGTTGGTAGTAGGGTTGTCCAGTTGGTAGTAGGGTTGTTCAGTCGGTAGTAGGGTTGTTCAGTTGGTAGTAGGGTTGTCCAGTTGGTAGTAGGGTTGTTCAGTTGGTAGTAGGGTTGTTCAGTTGGTAGTAGGGTTGTTCAGTCGGTAGTAGGGTTGTTCAGTTGGTAGTAGGGTTGTTCAGTCGGTAGTAGGGTTGTTCAGTTGGTAGTAGGGTTGTTCAGTTGGTAGTAGAGTTGTGGAGTTGGTAGTAGGGTTGTCCAGTTGGTAGTAGGGTTGTTCAGTCGGTAGTAGAGTTGTGGAGTTGGTAGTAGGGTTGTTCAGTTGGTAGTAGGGTTGTTCAGTTGGTAGTAGGGTTGTGGAGTTGGTAGTAGGGTTGTGAGGTTGGTAGTAGGGTTGTCCAGTTGGTAGTAGGGTTGTCCAGTTGGTAGTAGGGTTGTTCAGTTGGTAGTAGGGTTGTTCAGTTGGTAGTAGGGTTGTTCAGTTGGTAGTAGAGTTGTGGAGTTGGTAGTAGGGTTGTTCAGTTGGTAGTAGGGTTGTTCAGTCGGTAGTAGGGTTGTTCAGTTGGTAGTAGGGTTGTTCAGTAGGTAGTAGGGTTGTTCAGTCGGTAGTAGGGTTGTTCAGTCGGTAGTAGAGTTGTGGAGTTGGTAGTAGGGTTGTCCAGTTGGTAGTAGGGTTGTTCAGTTGGTAGTAGGGTTGTGGAGTTGGTAGTAGGGTTGTCCAGTTGGTAGTAGGGTTGTTCAGTTGGTAGTAGGGTTGTTCAGTTGGTAGTAGAGTTGTGGAGTTGGTAGTAGAGTTGTGGAGTTGGTAGTAGGGTTGTCCAGTTGGTAGTAGGGTTGTTCAGTTGGTAGTAGGGTTGTTCAGTTGGTAGTAGGGTTGTTCAGTTGGTAGTAGGGTTGTTCAGTAGGTAGTAGGGTTGTTCAGTCGGTAGTAGGGTTGTTCAGTCGGTAGTAGAGTTGTGGAGTTGGTAGTAGGGTTGTCCAGTTGGTAGTAGGGTTGTTCAGTCGGTAGTAGGGTTGTCCAGTTGGTAGTAGGGTTGTGGAGTTGGTAGTAGGGTTGTTCAGTTGGTAGTAGAGTTGTGGAGTTGGTAGTAGGGTTGTCCAGTTGGTAGTAGGGTTGTTCAGTTGGTAGTAGGGTTGTTCAGTTGGTAGTAGGGTTGTTCAGTTGGTAGTAGGGTTGTTCAGTTGGTAGTAGAGTTGTGGAGTTGGTAGTAGGGTTGTCCAGTTGGTAGTAGGGTTGTTCAGTCGGTAGTAGGGTTGTTCAGTCGGTAGTAGGGTTGTTCAGTTGGTAGTAGGGTTGTTCAGTTGGTAGTAGAGTTGTGGAGTTGGTAGTAGGGTTGTTCAGTTGGTAGTAGGGTTGTCCAGTTGGTAGTAGGGTTGTTCAGTTGGTAGTAGGGTTGTTCAGTTGGTAGTAGGGTTGTTCAGTTGGTAGTAGAGTTGTGGAGTTGGTAGTAGGGTTGTTCAGTTGGTAGTAGGGTTGTTCAGTTGGTAGTAGAGTTGTGGAGTTGGTAGTAGGGTTGTCCAGTTGGTAGTAGGATTGTTCAGTTGGTAGTAGAGTTGTGGAGTTGGTAGTAGAGTTGTTCAGTCGGTAGTAGGGTTGTGGAGTTGGTAGTAGAGTTGTGGAGTCGGTAGTAGGGTTGTCCAGTTGGTAGTAGGGTTGTGGAGTTGGTAGTAGGGTTGTTCAGTTGGTAGTAGAGTTGTGGAGTTGGTAGTAGGGTTGTCCAGTTGGTAGTAGGATTGTTCAGTTGGTAGTAGAGTTGTGGAGTTGGTAGTAGAGTTGTTCAGTCGGTAGTAGGGTTGTGGAGTTGGTAGTAGAGTTGTGGAGTTGGTAGTAGGGTTGTCCAGTTGGTAGTAGGGTTGTTCAGTTGGTAGTAGGGTTGTCCAGTTGGTAGTAGAGTTGTGGAGTTGGTAGTAGGGTTGTCCAGTTGGTAGTAGGGTTGTCCAGTTGGTAGTAGGGTTGTGGAGTTGGTAGTAGGGTTGTCCAGTTGGTAGTAGGGTTGTGGAGTTGGTAGTAGGGTTGTCCAGTTGGTAGTAGGGTTGTGGAGTTGGTAGTAGGGTTGTTCAGTTGGTAGTAGGGTTGTTCAGTTGGTAGTAGGGTTGTGGAGTTGGTAGTAGGGTTGTCCAGTTGGTAGTAGGGTTGTGGAGTTGGTAGTAGGGTTGTTCAGTTGGTAGTAGAGTTGTGGAGTTGGTAGTAGGGTTGTTCAGTTGGTAGTAGGGTTGTTCAGTTGGTAGTAGGGTTGTTCAGTTGGTAGTAGGGTTGTGGAGTTGGTAGTAGAGTTGTGGAGTTGGTAGTAGGGTTGTTCAGTTGGTAGTAGGGTTGTTCAGTTGGTAGTAGGGTTGTTCAGTTGGTAGTAGGGTTGTGGAGTTGGTTGTAGGGTTGTCCAGTTGGTAGTAGGGTTGTCCAGTTGGTAGTAGGGTTGTCCAGTTGGTAGTAGAGTTGTGGAGTTGGTAGTAGGGTTGTCCAGTTGGTAGTAGGGTTGTTCAGTTGGTAGTAGGGTTGTCCAGTTGGTAGTAGGGTTGTTCAGTCGGTAGTAGAGTTGTGGAGTTGGTAGTAGGGTTGTGGAGTTGGTAGTAGGGTTGTGAGGTTGGTAGTAGGGTTGTGGAGTTGGTAGTAGGGTTGTGGAGTTGGTAGTAGGGTTGTCCAGTTGGTAGTAGAGTTGTGGAGTTGATTGTAGGGTTTCCATGAAATTCCCAGGAAATGTCAGGTGTGGCATAAGGAAGAACTGATTATATTTTGGGAGTGATCCGGATCACCGTCTGAATCCAGGAATGTTTTTAAAAGATTCTTCACTCTTGGGAGATAGGGCTGATGGCGGAGGTCTGAGTGCTTTTCTAGTTTTAGCGTTTGTTAGTCAGAGATTTGTAAATGCTAAATTGCAGACAAAACTTTCATGAAGAAACTTCATCTGTTCATATTTTGTAAAGTATCGTCTTGCATCACATTATATCGTATTATATCCTATCACTGCATCATATCCAAACGTGTCACTAGTTTAATCTAGAAAATGGGGATAAAATTATCCAGAGGCTGTGTCAGGTTATACTCACGTATGAAAGAAAGATTTAGTGAGGATATTTAGTTCAGGAATGTGGGCGTTAACCTGCAAATGAGATTGAAAGTATGAGGTGCTAGCGCTGCTAACTTTAGCCACCCCCTACAACCCAACCTTGCCTGGTTGTGGTGTGACATTTCTTCACTGTGGCCGTGTGAAGATGGTTTACAGAATGTTTTTACTTGACTTCAGAAAAATTGACTGAACGTAATTATGGTTTAGGTTTTTGTGTTTCCTTCAGATTAATTTTAGGGCATTTTTTACTTTATTTGCTAAGACAGCTCTAGAGAGACAGGAAATGTGGGGAGAGAATAGGGGGAGACATGCACCATTAATGTGACTGGAAGACAAACCCATGACCAGTGTGGTGTGTGTGTGTGTGTGGGTGTGTGTGTGTGTGTGTTTTGCATTTGACATATCGATATTTAGATATAACAGATTGAAATATGTCATTTTGAACTCTTCAACTCAAGCTCTGCTCGGCTAACACCACCTCTGTTCAGAATGTGTCATCTTTCCACCAAACAACAGAAAAGTACCAACAGCAGATATCAGACTGTAAGGACGTATTGATAAAAGCATCATATCAATAAAAACAGCAGTCCCATCACGAAGTTTGTCACAAGACTTTGCAAAACCCCTTTACCCCAGAGTCTGGTTAGTTGTTCTCCATCTCAGTTGTGATTTTGTCAGTGAATAAATGGGAACAGTGAGATCTCTCCATTTAAAGAGAGATCAGCCTCAAACTGCTAAACGTCTTCAAAAGTTTCTCTCTCATTCAGAGCAGTTGGAGCGGCCCCTCCAGAGGACGATGGTGCAGAGAACACCTCCTGAAACCGTCACGTGACTGTGATCCAGCTGCTCTTTTGTAGTTCATCTTAAAAAGGAGTCGTGAGCTGTGTCGCTCCCCTGGTGTGGTTTTACTCATCCTCCTCTGCCCTCTTCTGTCCCCGCGGGCCTAAATGTGCGTCAGCAAGTTGCTCAGCGCCTGCCCGGCCTCATATCTCTTTATCGGCTCCTCTATTTAAAAAACAGAAGAATGCACGAAGGAGCAGTCACACATTCTCATTTAGATATTATCTTTAACCTCACCGATGAGTTCCAGTGCCTCTAAAGTTTAGTTTCAAAGCTGTTTCAGTCTCCTGAGAGTTCAGGTCAGCATGTAAACACCCTGTATGCATTTAGGATTAACAGCTCATCCATTCATTATTTGCTCTGCGACATTACTCCTTTGCAGAGCTGAGTCAACTGTAGCGAGTCAGAAGTTTCTGTGTGTTTGCCCGGCCGGCGTCATCGAGCAGAGGATGAGGATGTGGGCCACCCCTTCTCCCGTGGGGTCCTCCATGTCCCCTGACTGACTTCAAACCTAGTGAGCAAAAAATATCCACATGCTGGCGTCTTCAGCGCAGCCTGAGGGAACGCAATAATGCCTCGGCTAATCCGATTAACATTAACAATCCCACGGGGGAAATCGCTGCACATCTGCAACGGGCAGATAATTACGTTTCCTCGCATGTTTGTTTCTTCATTTCTGTGTGGGTTTGTTTTGGTGCTGCTTCTGTCTTTGGAAAACCTCAGCTTTTTATTTGTTAGGCAGCAGTTCAGTGGGTTTTCTGGGTCTCCGTAGCAAACATGGGTGGACGCCCCGTCTTTGTCTCAAGGGCGAGCTTTGCATGACGTTAGCAGCCTCAGGTGGATTAGTGTGAGTAAGACTCTGAAATGCATGTTGTGTTGATGTTTTCATCAGCAAAGCAGAATCATTCTCAAGAAACACACAAGGAAAGAAAAAGACGTCTGATGAGGAGTTCAAGAGGATTGCAAGGAAATATATTCTGCAAAACCAGGTTTCCACAGAGAGAAGGAGAATCCGTGCTAATCCTGACTGGAGAGATGGAAACAGGGGCGGAAACCTTGGGATTCAGTTTGATTTCAGTTTTGATTCTGGGGCTTGTGATTCAATTCAAAATCAGTTTTTAATTCAAACCTCTTCCTGATACATAATAAATTCCCAGTTTGTTATAAAGAGGGGCTTATTTCACAATGTTCTTAAGTCTGCGAGGTGCTAACACCACATCTTAGTGGTGTCAGTGTTGCACATATCTGTTTAAACTGAATCCTCTCAGGCTCCTCTTGTGAATAGTACGGCATTAAGAACCTCTATTTGAATACAGACAAACACAGGTGTACTATGTGTTGAAAAGCATTTGACAGCTTTGAGGTAAATATCATCTATCTCCATTTAAAACAAGCTAACGAGCTCTGTTACCGTGAGGAAAGGAAATACTCCCGTGCCTAGTCATCTCCCTGTTTCCTTCTTCCTCACCCATCTCCAGTGACACAAAGGGAAATAGGAGCGGGACGATGGAGGGAAACCACTCACTGTGAAGCCTGTGTGCTGTCAGGATACTACAGTAGGGATGAAACAAACTGGAATGTAATGGTAGGACAGAGAATAGGGCAAAGTCAGGGTCAGGATTATAGGAAACCAGCAGCTGCAGGTCAAGAGTCGAGGACGTGGCCGTTGTAAATTGGTCTTTGGCCACCTGAGCAGATCCTTAGGGATTTTTGCCATCCCCTCATGTGAGAAAGTGACTCTAACCCTAACCCTGACCCTAACCCTGACCCTAACCCTGACCCTGACCCTAGCTGGGGTTGAAGTCAGGGTTCCTACACACTTTGAAAAACCAAATTTAATCTCCTATGACCCTGTGTCCACAAATGTGGACATTATATTTTGGCTTCTCTACATTTTACTGATTAGTTTTGGTATTAGAATTGATTAGATAATTGTATAAAATAATGTTCATTCAAGTTTATGGCATTCGCTTTAAATGCTGGGATAATGTGTTGTTTAGATATTTTAAAGAATTTGCTTGTAAGTTAACAAGTTTATTTTTTTAAAGGAAATTTAGAATATATTGGAAATTTTGGCAAGTTTATATATTTTATATATTTATTTAATTATTTAATTATTTATTTTAATGGAAATTTAGAATATATTGGAAATTTCGGCATGTTTATTTATTTTATATTTATTTGATTATTTATTTATTTGAATGGAAATTTAGAATATATTGGAAATTTCAGCAAGTTTATTTATTTTTGTATTTTTTGTAATTTATTTTTTTAATGTAAATTTAGAAAATATTGGAAATTTCAGCGAGTTTAATTATTTTTTAATTTTTTAATTTTTTTTTTTATGGAAATTTAGAATTTTACTGGCATTTTGGCACTTTTTGTGCATTTTAAGGAAAATATGGGAAATTTATTACCAAATTTTTGGGGAACTGGAAATTTGGGTTTTGGGGTTATCCTTGAAATATTCAGGATTTTTTTTTTTTTTTTTTTTTTTTATTCTTCTTTTGGGGTTGGGGGCGGGGGGTCCATCACTTTCATTGAATTTTGGAGAATGTTTTTTGAAAATTTCTAGAATGCCAAGAAATTTAAGGAGGAGTTTGCTTTTATATTTGAGGAATTTTTCGAAAGGAAAATTTCCAAGAAAATCCTGTTCACCAACGAGGCTGATGTATTAACTTGTCAGACCGTATTCATCCCAGATAAGTGGGAGAAACAAAAAATTCTCTCCTAACAAAGGCTCGGGTCTTGGGAGGTTAAAACTTATCAAAACCTTTTAAGACCTACACTGTAAAAAATAAACAGCTTTCTGTAGCAAAAGGTCGCGCTGGTTGTTTTTTTGGCCATAGATGCCTAATTTTGAACATTTTTGGCACATTTAATACCTCTATTTAATCAGTATACTGCATAGTGACATTTATCTTAATCAAGCAGGATCGCTATGTTGATTCTAACAATGCAAAAAAATTGAAGGAGAATGATTGAAATCAGATAAACAAATGGAGAAAGATTCAAAGTGCTTTCTAAGATTTAACACCTCTTACTGGCAAGAATTTGATTTTTTTTTTTTTTTTTTTTTTTTCACTTTTATGGCCTTACATTTCAAACGTCCATTTGAAGACTTTTTAAGATTTTTCAAGCATCCCTAGGTGGGAACCCTTAGTGTTGGACATTAGTTTACACCAATGGGAGTAGAAGAAGTTCTCAGACCTGCCGTTTCCCTTAAATGTTTTCCAGTTCAACAGACAGATGGCTCTCTGTGAGCTCTCCATCCATCACATCTGTGTCAGGGGATGTGCACAATTAGCTGGCTGAAAAATTAGATGTCATCACCCTCTCTAGTCCACAGGAGAAATGTTATGGTCTGTTAGAGTAACTGTTAATATTTGAACCAGTTCAGACCTTTGACTCCAGTTAAATGTTACATCTGAGTTACTGCTGCCAAGGCTGCAGCTCCTGTTAACGCTACTGTCATACTACACTAAAGGTCTTCTACCAGGATGTAAACCAGCACGGCAGTCAGAAGCTACTTTGTAGCATATTCTAGAAAGAAGAGAGTCGAGTGATTGGATGATAGTTGTATGCAGGCTGTGCTAGCTCATACTGGCTGGACCAAGTCCAAGAATTTCTAAAACAGAACAAATATGCAGGATGCTCAAGCAGGGAGCTGGTTTGGCCCGACAGAGCAGTAAAACATACACTATATTGCCAAAAGTATTCACTCACCCATCCAATAATGTAAATCAGGTGTTCCAGTCTCTTCCATGTCCACAGGTGTATAAAATCATCACCTAGGCATGCAGACTGTTTCTACAAACATTAGTGAAAGAATGGCTCGCTCTCAGGAGCTCAGTGAATTCCAGCGTGGTACTGTGATAGGATGCCACCTGTGCAACAAGTCCAGTGGTGAAATTTCCTGGCTCCTAAATATTCCACAGTCAGCTGTCAGTGGTATTAGAACAAAGTGGAAGCCATTGGGAACCACAGCAACTCAGCCACCAAGTGGTAGGCCACGTAAAATGACGGAGCGGGGTCAGAGGATGCTGAGGTCATAGTGCGCAGAGGTCACCAACTTTCTGCAGAGTCAATGGCTACAGACCTCCAAACTTCATGTGGCCTTCAGATTAGCTCAAGAACAGTGGTAGAGAGCTTCATGGAATGGGTTTCCATGGTAACAGCTGCATCCAAGCCATACATCACCAAGGTCAATGCAAAGCGTGGGATGCAGTGGTGTAAAGCACGCAGCCACTGGACTCTAGAGCAGTGGAGATGCCTTCTCTGGAGCGACCAATCACGCTTCTCCATCTGGCAATCTGATGGACCAGTCTGGGTTTGGTGGTTGCCAGGAGAATGGTACTTGTCTGACTGCATTGTGCCAAGTGTAAAGTTTGGTGGAGGGGGGATTATGGTGTGGGCTTGTTCTTCAGGAGCTGGGCTTGGCCCCTTAGTTCCAGTCAAAGGAACTCTGAATGCTTCAGCATACCAAGAGATTCTGGACAATTCCATGCTCCCAACTTTGTGGGAACAGTTTGGGGATGGCCCCTTCCTGTTCCAACATGACTGTGCACCAGTGCACAAAGCAAGGTCCATAAAGACATGGAGGAGAGAGTTTGGTGTGGATCAACTTGACTGGCCTGCACAGAGTCCTGACCTCAACCCCATAGAACACCTTTGGGATGAATTAGAGCGGAGACTGAGAGCCAGGCCTTCTGGTCCAACATCAGTGTGTGACCTCACAAATGTGCTTCTGGAAGAATGGTCAAAAATTCCCACAAACACACTCCTAACCCTTGTGGAAAGCCTTCCCAGAAGAGTTGAAGCTGTTATAGCTGCAAAGGGTGGACCCACGTCAGATTAAACCCTATGGATTAAGAATGGGATGTCACTTAGGTTCATATGAGGGTCAAGGCAGGTGAGCGAATACTTTTGGCAATATAGTGTATACAGAGGCTGTTGCCCTCAATGACCTTGTCCTAGTTTGATGCTTGTCTTTTCCAACTCTTTCTCTCCATCCTTCCTGCCTATCTCCAGCTCTCTTATCCAGATAAAGACAAAAAGTCCCAAAAAATCTTTGAATCAAAACAAAAGCAAGATGCTTAGACTTTGTGAGGGGTCATCTGAGGTGTAATTGGCCACGAGGCTGGCGAACACCCCCCTATGTGGATTATATTTATCTGGACGGGGAAGCCTCTCAGCTGGATAACACTCTTTCTTCTATTTGTTTAAAAAGTTTTGTCATTCAAGGCTTCCTCTGTCCTCTTTCAGGTCGGGATTCTCTATTTCCAGCCGAGTGTTTTCCGCTGCATCCTCCTGCGATGGGTTCGGCTGCTGGGCTTCGCCACCGTCTACGGGACCCTGACGCTGAAGCTCTACAGGTAACACAGAAAAAGCAGGAGTCCAGAATCATTCTTCTGTCCTGAAAATGCCTCAAGTATCACATCTCTTTAAGTGCAGTTACGCTGGAGTTACATCTTAATTCCTTGTGAAGACAGAGTCTTATGAAACACTGAGGCGGCTGGTTTCTTAGATAATTTATCTCCACACTGCACTGGTCTGCAAGGTTCAGGGTGGATTCACTGCCTCATTAAGTGGAAGAAGGAAATGGATAGTAAAAGTAATTAAGAAAACAGGGGGTGCTTTGGCCCCAGATGATCTCCCTATATAACCCAGAACTGACTGATGGTCTCTGAGTGAAATCAGAGGAAGCAGAAGGACTGCTGGAGGAGAGGCAGAGAGAGAGAGAGGAAGAGCAGAGGGGTCATCAGCACCCAGTGATCGATAATGAGACAGAGGGTGGACTGTATTTAAAGTCCGGTATTTAAAAGTGTTCGTCTGTGGGGCTTTTTGTCAGGAGAATCTGTCAAAAAGGCGTAATGAAGATGCTGATGAAGAGGATGTGGCTGAGCCCAGTAAACCCTCAGAGGTGTGAGTTAACATATTGCACGGATCAATTTTTGATGGGGGGCTCATTAGCGGCGAGCGCAGTGGACACTTCATCAATGTGTGTGAAGGGCAGAGCCTAAGAATAGCAGGGGCTGGTGGTGTGTTTGAGCAGAGCTCAGAATCTCTTCCACACTTTTATGTTTTTATCTGTTCATTCAGAACCATGAATCATCACGGCAAGCAGTGGCCACACTGACTAATGAAGCCTTTCACAGCTTTCTGTTGGCTACGTCAGAAAAAACAAGGGGGAGAACACAAACTTTTGGACATATATGGTTTTTACATTAAGGCCTTACTTTTTCAGTGTATGTCAGTTAATTCAAATGAGTTTCCAGACGTTGTCAAATCCTATGCTATTGTATCCAGTCCAGTCCAGTCCAGTCCAGTCCAGTCCTGTTGTTGTGTATTGTATCCTATCCCAAAAAGGTCAAAATGTGGGATTAAAAGTCACAGTTAGGAGCTGAAAAGGTCAAAAGGTGAGATCAAGTTTGAAACAGTGATTTGAAAAGGTCCAAATGTGACTTTAAAAGGTTGAATTTTGATATAAAAATTCATAATAATAAATTTGATTGTGAGATGCAAAATTAAGAATATGAAATGAAAACCATTTTATTTCTTTTCCACATTCCTGACTTTTTATCTAAATATTTTTACTTTTTACATTTTCAACTTTCAAAGGTGAAGTTTACATTTTTATACAGTAGTAGATCTGCAGTCCTCACACCAGCATTCCAGCAGAAATATGATATGACGTTGTGGGCCGGGTGAAACAGTACCACGGGCCGGATTTGGACCCCGGGCCTTGATTTTGACACCCCTGGTGTAAGTGGTTTAAAGTATCAAAATGAAAGCTGCGCTTTTCCTTACACACACAGTCAGTTACACACGACACGCCCACGTTAAACACATAAACAACAACAGTTAGCTTCACATTAGCACCATTAGCCTGTTAGCACATTAGCTGCTACCATAAGTTAGCAGCTTACAACAGCCAAATACCATCCTCCACCAACAACAACGAAGCATCCAAACTCATAACAAAGGTGCCCTGTTAACTGGACACCACGTTAGAACTCTACATTTCAGATGAAGAATGAGTCTCACTGTCAGCGGCTAATATCAGTCCTCATGGTGATAGAACTGTAACCTCTGCTAAAGCTGGATATCCAACCATCCTGGTTTATATGGACTAGTCCCGAAAAGACAAAAGCTCCACAGCAGATAGTCCGGTCCAGTCCTCCTCTCATTGACGGCTTATCCAAGACTACTTCTGCTAATTAGCCAGGACATCCCAGCCTTAACAACCAGCTACGCTGAAGAGAGACAGAGCCTTCATTATCAGCTCCAGTGGTCCATGCCGTTCTGCACGATGTGATTCTGTGTTGACTACAATCCAACTTTATCTGAGGATTGGTCATAGGTAGTTTATCGAAGTCCACAATTCTGCCCGGCGTAGGCCTCTCTCTCTCTCTCTCTCTCTCTCTCTCTCTCTCTGCTGCTGCATCGGTGTTTACGACTCAGCTATAGTTCCCTTTGTTTCAGCCTCTTCATTACTCACAGCGATGACTCTAAAATCCCTCCGTACCACTGATGATGTTAAGCCTTTGGTTAACCAGGAAACCTCACTGAGATTAAAATTCCGCTTTCCGAGAAAGCTCTGGTCAAACTTTCCCTGCAGAGACCCCAGCAGTACTGAGCACACCGAGGAGAGGCGGACTTATTTGACGTCATGTTGCATACATAATTAGCCATGTGCTTGCCGTCTGAGGAGATAAACAACCCCAGCACCACAGGACAGTAGATGTAGTAAGATCAGGCAACTTTGAGTTTATATTAACGCATTCTCACAACATATCTTCTAGGTTACACAAAATATAGTATGAAAGTATTCAGCATTTACTTATCTGGTCATTGGCATGTTTTCTGCCGGACATTTTGACTGGTTACATTTTTATCTGCCAGACTTCCGCCCTTTTTACCGGCCAATGGCCAGCAAATGTCAGCTAACGGAAACTCAGCCGCAGATCCACACAGCTGATCAGAGGATATCAGAGCATGGCGGAAGGAGACAAAATGGCAAAAGCTGCATCATAAATTAGTGCCTGACACGGGGGGGGGGGGAGTGAAGTGCTTTGTATGTTTTGAACACAGCGTACAGGAGAGCAAACATATTTTATTGGCCCATTTTTGTGTAAAGCTCGTTAAACTGCGCTGATAAAACGTTCCCATCTACAGCCATAATGTGCTGCATCTCTCTGAGCTCTTTATAACCACTGGATCAGCTGTCACACAAATCACTGGAGGCTAATGCCACTAATATAGCCAAGCACCTCATACCACCCAACTTCAAAAATGCCCAAAGATCCCTTTAACATGCATCTTATCTACTAATAATGGCTGACAGGTGGGTTTTTATAACTTTAAGTGATCAAACATAAAGTCAGTGCAGGAAAAATGTTTTAATCTCACTTATTTGGGGTTCCTTTCATAGCTGTGGGGCTTTTTAAAATGGAAAGACGCTGTGTATATCATAAAGCATCTTCTAGATGTGATAATCCTCTGAGGGGCTGATGGGAAGCTCTGGGGGGCTGATGTGGCCCCCGGCCTCCACTTGATGATCAGTGCTGTAGACCTTGCAACAGGCAGATCAGGTTCAACTTTGACCTTCAGCCTCATGTCATTCCCCTCTCTCTCATCTGGGTGTCTGATTATTATGATACAGCATTAAAAAGCCTAAAATATCTTTAGAAACAATACAGTGTCCCTGTTGGCAGGGTTTTTTCTCACAGTCATTTATTGCATCACAGCAGGTAGCTGAGACATTTCTGCATCCTGTTATGTAATGTAAACATTATTTTACTGCCTTCACACACTGAGGTTTACCAACTTTGAGAGGCAGAATGTTGCAACTGCACACAACTGAGGAACTAAAATAGTCACTGGTAGAGAAATACATGAAGGGCATCGTCTTCAGTCAGACACAGACTGTTCACAGTGAACCCACATAGAATGATGGTAGGAAACTTAAACCCACGTTAGCTGGTTTTTGGCACTAAAAATATCAGACAGTTTTCTCCATGATCTATTTGCAAAAACAAGTTTTTAAAGAAATGTGGCAAAGTTTTAGTGTCAAAACTCTAGAAATCAGAACAGTGGAGACTAAATGCAAAAATGACAGTGGCTTTCCCTTACTGTGTAGACAGTAGTGTAGAGTGTAGACACAGTCCTTGTAGCACATCAGGTGCTGGCTATTTAACTGACTGAAGTGAATTCTGGGAACTGTAGGACCTCTAAGGCTGGGAGAAAAAGGCATTCAAAGGATGAAAGCGGTATATTTACTGTCTTTACTTATCCCTCTGGTGTCCTACAGATCTCTGCCTCATTTTCCTCCTGGTGTGCATAAATGCACAGGAGGGTTATCACAGTGAATAAAAAGTTATATTAGTTTATTTTTAATTGTTTCATTTTTTCCTTGTTTCATCAACTTGTGCCATTAACAAAAATACCTAATACTCAATAACTGTCAAATCTTTTAACCCTTTAATTGCCGTGTTTGTGATGTAAACAAACAACATTTTTGATGAAAAAAAAACACAAATTGATATTTTTTGCAGATACTACACTGAAAGTGATTAACTTATTTATGGCTGACTGCAGCCTGGCATATGTCATTGATTAGTAGCATCATTGGTTAAAATGCATTATTAGTTTTTTGTGAGGTCAGTTATTCTAAAATACTCACGTTTTTCACCCTTCTGTGCATAAATGCACTCCTTTAAATCATGTTAGAAATATCAGACATTTAAAATTGTTTTACTGTCATTGAATTATATTTTTCTCATTTAAGGTCAGCCCTAACCATAAATGTCAAAGACTCATTCATTTTCATTTTTAACCCTTTAAATGCCATGTTTCATTGATGTCACTGCATCTTTAGATGCAAAATGCACAAAAAATGATTTTTTTTTTTGCAGGTTACTACATGAAAATGAGAGAACTTATTTTTTGATGATTGCACAGACACACTCACAGACTCACACACTGATCTGCACTGAAACAAACCCTCAGAGAGTTAGTGAGAAGGGGAGCAGAGGGCAGTAGAACACTGAAACCTGGTGGAACAAACATGGACTTCCTGCCCTCGCCCATATATGGTAAAAGTGATGTCACAGGGTAAAAAAATGGTCCAGGTGCAAATGTAAAGCCCCAACTCTCAAATGAAGCCCAGAAACCAGAAAATGCATGATTCATGCCTTAATGGTGGATGGATCTAAAGAAGTGGTTTGAATGGGTTTCAATGGGGACTTTTACACAGCAGGGATATTAACGCTATAAAAAAGGTTTATTTATGTTGGGCTGATTGTTGTGGCTGGGACAGAATTTTGAAAACTGTGCAAAAATGAACAAAAAATACAATACATGATAATATTAATGTGAAAGAGGACAAAGTTTTATTTTTTTTAAATATCAACTAAGAGTGCATTTTTGGCACCGGGGGTACCAGAGGGTTAATCTGTTGCTTTATTACTGTTATGGTTTTGCATAAAGTGGTGTCTCCTCTCCCCCTACAGGGTCCTGAAGGTGTTCCTGTCTCGGACAGCCCAGAGGATCCCCTATATGACCAGCTGGCGAGTGCTGCGTCTGCTGGGCATCATCCTGCTTATTGTCTGCTGGTTCCTGGTGGCCTGGACGTCTGCTGTCTGTCAGAACCCGGACAGGAAGTTGGCCCTCATCGACGTGGGCTACACACCCGACGGGCTCCAGTTCAGCATGTGCCTCCTGGATCGCTGGGACTACATGATGGCTGTTGGTAAGCATGCTGTGAAGTCTGTGTAACCTTAAAACACAGAGAAGTGTGGGTTATTTGAGGTTCCCGAGGTGTTAAATCAAGAATTAATTCATTAAGTGCAGTTAGACCGTCAGTGGAAAGGTGAAGGGAAAGTTTGCCCTCCATCTACATTTGGCAGAGCTCCTAGTTTGCCAACAGTAGACATCAATCCTCTCCAGTGGTGCTACACTCTTGGATATTTGCCTGTTTTGTTCAGAGGAGGGGGCAGTCAGCCCGAGATAAAAACAGATGAGGAATCAAAGATGCCCGGAGGAGAAAAGGAAATCTGCATGCTGTTTTTAACGTCTGCTGACTCAGCTTCTGTTAGAGAAAAACCTGGTCCTTTTTGACTTCTGGGAAAACAGATGGACCCCCAGCAGAGCCCACATGCTGTGCTACTGTATACTGAAACAGGTTTTTCTCTGTTTATTAGGAGGTAAAAATAGGCTGGTTACAGGGACCAGCCCACATACTGGTCATAAATTACACACAAACACAGGATTCAATGAATCTTTGTGATTTAAAAACCTGCCCCGTGTAAACTCTCAGTCAGAGGTCTGTTCATAATACATCTGACTTCATATGAAAGCTGGATTCATGCAGTGAAGATTTATTACCTAGCCCATGTATGTCCAGCAGAACTGCAGACCCAGTAATGCTAATAATTGATTTAATATAATACATTCAATTTAATCATGCCTCCTATGCATCCTCACTGACCTGCTAGCATGTTCCATGCAGTCTACAGCTAGTACGCTCTAAAAACTTCCTCTTGTTAGGATATTATTTCCATAACTTATAATTATAAGCTTATAATTATGCAGCATTTACAGAGGCTTCATGAACTGCACAAGGCAACAGTATAAATGGTAAATAGATCAACTATATAATCATAAAAGATCAGCTGCTGATTTGTTATTTCCTCCTAACCTGAGATTTTGTTTAGAAAGCATTTTGATTTCTCCCACTTACACCGCTTTCCACATTATTATGCAAATGACATTTTTCTCTTATTTTCCTAAATATTAATGCAAATGACAGATTGTTCAAGTCATCAGCCGTTAGAGCATAATTCAAATGTTTTTAAACAAACTTCATAATGATAACTATTATTTTTTAAAAGATAAAATCACTGTTCCACATTATCAAGCACAACAGAGTTTTAAAAGATTTTATGAGTTTTAAAGAAGTGAAAATGGTCATTTGTTGAATCTGCAACATCAGGAGGTCATATTTACTGAAATCAAAGCTATTTCAATCAAAAACATCTGAACAGGCCAAGTTCCATGTTAACATAGGAGCCCTTCTCTGATATCACCTTCACTATTCTTCATCCATTGAACTTGTGAGTTTTTGGAGAGTTTCTGCTTGAATTTCTTTGCAGGATGTCAGAATATCCTCCCAGAGCTGCTGTTTTGATGTGAACTGCCTCCCACCCTCATAGATCTTTAGCTTGAGGATGCTCCAAAGGTTCTCAGTAGGGTTAAAGGTCAGGGGAGGATGGGGGCCACACCATGAGTTTCTCTCCTTTATGCCCATAGCAGCCAATGACACAGAGGGATTCTTTGCAGCATGAGATGGAGCATTGTCATGCATGAAGATCATTTTGCTACAGAAGGCACGGTTCTTCTTTTTGTACCATGGAAGAAAGTGGTCAGTCAGAAACTCTAGATACTTTGCCGAGGTCATTTTCACACCTTCAGGGACCCTAAAGGGGCCTACCAGCTCTCTCATCATGACTCCGCCCCCTCCTTGCTGACATCACAGCCTTGTTGGGACATGGTGGCTATCCACCAACCATCCACTACTCCTCCATCTGGACCATCCAGGGTTGCACGGCACTCATCAGTCAACAAGACTGTTTGAAAATGAGTCTTCATGTATTTCTGGGCCCACTGCAACCGTTTCTGCTTGTGAGCATTGGTTAGGGGGGCTGAATAGTAGGTTTATACACGACTGCAAGCCTCTGGAGGATCCTACACCTTGAGGTTGGTGGGACTCCAGAGGCACCAGCAGCTTCAAATACCTGTTTGCTGCTTTGTAATGGCATTTTAGCAGCTGCTCTCTTAATCTGATGAATGAGTCTGTCAGGAACCTTCCTCATTATGTCTTTATCTGCAGGAACCCGTCTGTGCTCTGAATCAGACACTCATTTCTTCACAGCACGATGATCATGATTAATTTTTCATGAAATATCTCATGTTTTCATGTTGTCTGTGTTCCTGTAAAGTGTCCTTGAGTTTCTTGAAAGGCGCTATATAAATTCAAGATATTATTATTATTATTGTTATGTTTTCATTCCTTGTCCAAGGCATTACACTATTTGACACTTTTCAGCAGCAGAGATCCTTTTCCATTCCCAGATTGCTGAAACCTGTGGCCTGCTTAATAATGTGGAACAGTGCATTTTGAGGTTTTTTTTTTTTTTTAATAATAATTATTATGACGTTTGTTCAAAATCATTTGAATTATGCTCTAACGGCTGATGACTTGACAATACTCTGACTTTCATTTGCATAAATATTTAGGAAAATAAGAGAAAAATGTCATTTGCTTAATAATGTGGAAAGCGGTGTATTTGGTGTATCCTGGCAAGTTTTAAACATCAGCCCTGTCCTCTAACAGTAAGTATGAATGAAGTCCATAAATCTCCTGAAGGGCCTGTTTCTGCAGGAAACGCAGCAGTGAACAGGTGTGTGAGCTTTCTGTCTTCAGTCAGAAATGTTGTCAGTCAATGAGAGAAGTATGGAGGGGTTTATTGTCTCACAGGGACGTGTCAACGCCAAGCATCAACAACATTTCCATCAACAAATGCTAAAACTTATATGGAAAAAAAAAAACCACAAATCTAAAAATCCTAACAGCAGAAATAATAATTCTGTCCTCATACGTTCATGCAGGAGGATGTTATGAAAAATTCTCGCCTGTCCCCTGATTCCTCGTCAGCCGTTTGAAAACTTATGATCTGATCTTCCTCTTTATATAGAGCTACATTTTCCTCTTACTAGATAATTCTGCTGTTCCACCTACACAGTTGCAAGACAAAGTGTGTGAACACTTTGGGATTTCTTGGATTTCTGCATAAATTGGTCATCAAATGAGTTCTGATCTTCATCTAAGTCACAAAAATAGACAAACACAGTCTGCTTAAACTAATACTGCACAAAAAATGATGTTTTCATGTTTTTATTGAACAAACCATGTAAACATTCACAGTGCAGGGTGGAAAAAGTATGTGAACCCCTAGGCTAATGACTTCTTCAAGAGCTAATTGGAGCCAGGAGTCAGCCAACCTGGAGTCCAATCAATGTGATGAGATTGGATGTGTTGGTTAAAGTTGCCCTGCCCTATAAAAAACACACACCAGTTTTGAGTTTGCTGTTCTCAAGAAGCATTGCCTGATGTGAACCATGCCTGGCACAAAAGAGCTCTCAGAAGACCTACGATCAAGAACTGTTGACTTGCATGAAGCTGGAAAGGGTTCCAAAAGTATCTCTAAAGCCTTGATGTTCATGTGTCCACGGTAAGACAGACTGTCTACAAATGGAGAAGGTTCAGCACTGTTGCTACTCTCCCTAGGCGTGGTCGTCCTGTAAAGATGACTGCAAGAGCACAGCGCAGAATGCTCAATGAGGAGAAGAAGAATCCTAGAGTGTCAGCTAAAGACTTACAGAAGTCTCTGGCACATGCTAACATTTGTGTTGACAAATCTACAATAAGTAAAACATTAAACAAGAATGGAGTTCATGGGAGGACACCACGGAGGAAGCCACTGCTGTCCAACAAAAACCCCATTGCTGCACGTTTGAAGTTTGCAAAAGAGCACCTGGATGTTCCACAGCACTACTGGCAAAATATTCTGTCCATAGATGAAACCAAAACTGAGTTGTCTGGAAGGAACACACAACGCTATGTGTGGAGAAAAAAGGCACAGCACACCAACATCAAAACCTCATCCCAACTGTGAAATATGGTGGAGGGGCCATCATGGTTTGGGGCTGCTTTGCTGCCTCAGGGCCTGGACGGATTGCTGTCATTGACGGAAAAAGGAATTCCCAATTTTATCAAGACATTTTACAGGAAAACTTAAGACCATCTGTCCACCAACTGAAGCTCAACAGAGGATGGGTGATGCACCAGGACAACGAGCCAAAGCATAGAAGTAAATCAACAACAGAACGGCTTCAACAGAAGAAAATACGCCTTCTGGAGTGGCCCAGTCAGAGTCCTGACCTCAACCCCATTGAGACGCTGTGGCATGACCTCAAGAGAGCGATTCACACCAGACATCCAATAATACTGCTGAACTGAAACAGTTTTATAAAGAGGAATGGTCCAAAATTCCTCCTGACCGTTGTGCAGGTCTGATCTGAACTACAGGAAACGTTTGGTTGAGGTTATTGCTGCCAGAGGAGGGTCAACCAGTCATTAGCCTAGGGGTTCACTGACTTTTTATTGCAACTGTATGTGTGCCATCTGCAAAATATTGAAAATTATCTGCATAAAAAAATGTTAGATTATTTAAAGACGTAGATTTCAGAGCTAGTTGAAAAATCACCTTTTAGTTGGATTGAGAGCAGCACAGAAGGAAATACAGATGAAGACATGACATTGCATGCTTTCCTCACTTTTTCTTTCAAATTCAGTGAAATCAGCAGAATTCCTGTTTTTGTGGGCTGAGGTGTGACTAACAGTGCTAACAGTGGTGCATGCTGATAACGGTGGCTCAGATGGGTCAGACAGAGAACACAGAAAAGGTCTGGGGGTTTGGGGTTCAGTGCTGTCCAGGTGGCTAACTAGGAGATGGTACAGTTTTGTCATGATGGTGCACGGGGACTGGTTTATTGTCCAGAGAAGCACAGCTGTTCCTGTAGAGCCTGATAGCTGCTGTGGAGCTACCTCTGCTACAGCGCCGTGGCCAATGAGAGCGCTAGAGTGTGAAGTGGTCGGCCGGTGTGTTCCTATTTAAAGCCCGTGTTTGCCCTACAGATCATTTCTCTGTGTCCTGATGGTGTCCAACACGTCTGCCTCCTTCTTCCCTCACAGCTGAGTTCCTGTTCCTGCTGTGGGCCGTGTACCTGTGCTACGCCGTGAGGACGGTGCCATCGGCGTTCCACGAGCCTCGCTACATGGCCATCGCCGTTCACAATGAACTCGTTCTCTCAGCGATATTCTACATCATCAGGTAACCACTCCTCCTCTGGCATCTCAGCACCTTAGTGCACATGAAGTGAAATAGTTCTCAAGTTCAAGGGTGTTACCAGGTCTACAACCCACTTAATAGAAGTAATAACAGTAAAAATAGATTTTTAACACGAGAAAATCGATTTTCATGAGTGTCTGACATCAAGGTTGGGTGATTTTAATAAAAGTGCTGGTTCATCTTCAGATTTCATGATAACAGTAGAAAAAGTGACTGTTAATCAAGGATAAGTAGAAAAACACCCGTGCACGAACAAGCACCTCTAGCAGAAGTTAGCTAAATGGGTTAACCAGCAAAAAGCTGCTGGTCCAGCTAAGAACTCTGAGCTGACAGTTAGATGATCTCAAGTGTGCAGAATCACCTTAGGAGGCTTTTGTAATTTTATTCACAACTTTACAAATGTGAAAATGTTCCTGAACATTAAAAGGCAAATACTTTCAATACTGCATCAACTACAGTTCATAATATCATCTAAAGTTTCAGCCAGTCTGGAGAAATCTCTGAGCACCAATGACAAAGCTAACATCCTGTACTGGGTGCTCATGATCAGGGCCCACTGCATCAAAAACAGGCATGATTCTGGACTATAACCACTGCATGGGCTCAAAGAGACTTCCAGAAATCACTGTCAACACATCATCACCATCCATAAAAGACGGTTAAAGCTGGATCATGGAGAGAAGAAGCACCGTGGTCCGTCTTCTCTGGACCAAAGCTCATTTAACATGGACTGAGGAAACATGGAAAACTGTTCTGTGGTCAGAGGAAACATGGAAAACTGTTCTGTGGTCAGAGAAAACATGGAAAACTGTTCTGTGGTCAGAGGAAACCACAGATGCCGTGTCCTGAGGACTAAAGAGGAGAGGGAGCATCCAGCTTTGCGTCATTTTCACTGCTGTACAAAGTTTAACTCCATTACTGATAAATATCAGACTGGCTTGTACCATCAGGATCCATTTCTGATTGGATATAGTTGTGTGAATTTTAAACGTACTGAAAAGCCTGTAATAAACATCATTATTCTTGTCTTATCTACCAGTCCTTCTTCAGAAACACTCCTCCATCTCAGAGAGGATCAAACAGACATTATTAGTTACTGAAGCGTCTGCAGGTCGTGTCATTTCATCCTAAACTCATATTTAATACCAGAGTCTCTGGTTGGATCTCTGCTGTCACTGCTGATTCTCTCATGTGGGAGTTGTTTTTTATTAGTGAGATCGTCCCTGTCCCTCCAGTCTTCATGTCAAAGAGCTGCTCCAGTTTAGAAATGAGACATTTCAGCTGACAGGGCCGCGGCTGTCCTAGCTGGAGCCCTTTAACAGAGAGCTCAGCCCAGTCACATATTTAAGTAATGAAGAACGTCACAGTGATTTATGCTTCCAGACGGCAGAGATAGCAGGGTTATAGGCTGACATATTCCAGGTTTAAATTAACAGCAGTCACCAACAACTTCTCTGTCATTATGATAAAAACAAGCTTTAATGTTTGTGTGTGAACATCTCAGCCTGGTTCTTCTAAAGTAATCTATTACTTCAGCTGTCAGAGAGATTCAGTCTTTAAACAAGACAGATTTAAAATGTGGTTGGTACCACATCCTGGTTTAAATGTGAAGACTCCATTCTTGAGAAGGATTTGGATTACTCTGGTTTTAAAAGTCAGATCCCAGTCCTGATCCCAGTAAAAGGACGGGTTCAAACTGGTTTCAAAATGTAGGAAAACCATTTCTGTGCTCAAGCAAAACAACACAAGAATGATTTAGAGTAGAAGTAGACGCTGTTTGACTTCAGCAGCAGCGCAGATCCACGTTTTTTTTTTTTTTCAATTTTAAAGGGAATTCAGGAAATTTGGACTTTTTTGGGGGGGGGGGGGTGTTTTAAAGGCAGTTTATGTAAATTTGGGAAATTTATTTGCATTTTTTGGGAATTCAATTGAGAATTTTGGTGTGTGATTCCACTTTGAAATTTCCAAGAATTTTCATGGAAATTCAGGAAATTTGTTTGGTTGTTGGGCAAAATTTAGGGAATTTTCATGGATTTTTGAGGAATTGATTTGTTAATTTTGGGGGGAATTTACTTGGAAATTTAAGTCATTTTACATGAAATCTTCAGGGAAAGATTTCTGAAAAAGTTCAGGTTTTATGAAAAAGTTTCACAGAAAAGTTTGGGCAATCTTAGAAGAAATTTTGGGGTAATTTATAGGATTTTTAAAGATTTTTTTACAGAAAATTTAGAGATTTTCTTTGACATTTGAGGAAAGTTGTGTGGATTTTGGAGAAAAAATGTTTTTTCAGAACTTTTGGTGAAAATGTTGTTGATGCTCATGTGCCCGTGGTCCATCAACAAACAAGGAGAAGACTCCAGCATCCCTCTCTCAGTGACTGACACCATTCCTCACTGAAGACGCCAGAACCGACCACCTGGCCAACAGTCGAAACACACCTAAAGACCCGTCTGATGCTGTGTTTTCTGCAGAAACAGGACGTCCCGGACATTGGCAGACATCATTTTTGGTTACAGACTGAGCTGTTCTACTTATCAGGTCCTACTCATCCCCAGTAAAACTCCTTCTACACCAAAGCTCAGGTCTCAGGAGGTTCCAGCACTGGTCACTGTGGATCATGTAATCCTGAAAAGTCCGTAGCTGGACCAGGGTGAGCCTCACTGTTGGAACAACTGGGATAAAGTGAGCCTGATTAGAGAGCCTGAGTAGAAACAAGCGGATGACTAAATCTGGATCCAGCCGGGCCTTTGAGGAAACATCCAGCCTCTTCATCCTTGTTGTTCGGCTTTTCTCTGTGGAAAACTGCCAGACAAGAGCCCTCATAAATTAGAAAGCGTCCTGGTGTGGCTGGTTCCTCTGACTGGCCGCCACAAGAGACCGCGCTGTACGCTGCTGCTTGTTAGAGGCGTCGTGCGTGGGTTTGTGTTCCTCACAGAAGCTTCTGTTTGATCCCACAGTGACCAGTTAAGGCTCCGGCTCTCCTGTCTGCTGGGATCGCGGTCAGGTTTAGCCAGATCCAGCTGTGAGCCAGAGAGAAACGCGTTAGCCGGGTGTTGGAGAGAGAGGAGAGCATGCCATGGTTACTAAAACCTCGTCTGCACGCTAAAAACATGAACATGGAGAGACTTCAAAGCTTTGGATCATTTCTGGACGTTGGCCTTCCTTCCTGCCTCCCAGCTATCACCAACTAACTGTTCATTAATTTACCATTTCAACAACATAATGAGTCCTCTAGATGGCTTTAGCTTGGATGGAGGCTCTCTGGTGGTTGAATTAACATCTGACAGGACATACCTTCACATCCTCAGAGCCACCAGGTCTCACTGAGCTCAGAGCCGTTAGGTCTTCATAAATGAAAGGCTGGAGCCGCTCCCTCTCACTACTATTGTTTCTGCCAGTAATTATCTCATTTTCCACCAACTGCCAGCCTCCTGTCTCCCCTCTGATGTATAAATAGGCTGAATATTGCCACCAGATCAAGGTCACTCCCCTTCATTGTGAATCCGGAGGAAAGAATGAGACAAATACTGCGTCCTTGCCGGCGGAAGGATCACCGGAGTGGAACATTACATGAAGCGGTGGAAGTGACGCCCAGACAGACAGTGTATGAATCTACTTTGGCTGGAAACACATTAAGTCTGCTGCTCTGTCTCTGCCGGCTCCGTCTGCAGCTAAGAGGCCCGCTGCAGACGGAGCAGTGTGTAAGAATATCAGCCTAATTTCATCAGAGTCCACCGCATTTACCGTCTGGACGTTTGGGATTTTAACATCAGCTGTGGAAGATCTTCAGGATGTTTATAAGAAACTCTGAGAGACTCTGAGATAGCACCAACAAGGTTAGCTGCAATACAGCTTAAAGAGGCAAATGCACTAATGCACCAGTATCAATTCAATAAAACTAGAATATTAAAAAGAAGATGAGGAAAATATCATCCGAGAATTAAATTTGAATAAGTTTTAGCTTCCTCCTTAAATATTCCTGCTTTTGTTTGATCGTATATTCCATCGTGCCGTCTTGATTCTCGTCTCCTCTCAGAAATGGAAAAGTCCAAGACTTCTGTTCTCAGGTTGAAGAGCAGCTGTTGAGTAAGTAGAGTAAACCTTGACAGTATTTCATTTAAAGCTGAGGTGAGTAAAACGATCTTTCCTTATAGGCTAGAGCACGGTGTCAAACTAAAGGCCCGGGGGCCAAATCCAGCCAGTGGGACGATAATATCCGGCCCACAACATCATATCATATTTGTATTATTACTGGCTCACCAGTCTGAGGTCTGCAGATTTCACCAGTATAAAAATCTAAACTTCAACCTGATTATTTAAAATTTCCTCGTTAAGCCATAAAAATCTAAAAAATTAAAGAGTAAGAAAGATTTCATAAAAAGTCAAGAATGTGGGGAAAAGCATCTCAAAATTACGACTCAAACTTATGATTTTGACTTTCATTTCATACTTTCAACTCATAATTTGGACTTTATGTCACATTTTTATCTTTAAAATTCACAATTTTAAATTTCAAGTCATATTTTGATCTTTTGACTCCTAATTTTGGTTTTGTAATTCCATTATTTGACTTTTAAACTCATGATTTCAAATATTTTTCTCATATTTTGACATTTTTAATTTATTATTTTTACTTTGTGTATCATATTTTGACCTTTAAGACTCCCAGTTTTAAATTTAAGTCATATTTTAACTTTTAAGGCCTTAATTCTGAATTCTAGCTCATATTTTGGCATTTTCAGCTCCTAATTTTTGGCTTTTTAATCCCACATTTTGAACTATCAGACTCACAATTTAAAATTTTAAGTAAATTTTGATTTCTAAACTCATGATTTCAAATTTGATCTCGTATTTTGACCTTTCAAACAAATGATTTCAATTTTTCTCCTCAAATATTTGCTCTTTAAAAACGTCTTTATTTAAATAGATATTTAAACGTCTTTAAATATCGTGTTCTGATCTGTTGAATTAATACACTGGCATTTTTATCTCAGATTTGAGCTTTAAACTCATCATTTTTACTTTTTTCATTTCCACATGATTTATCATCAGTGCTGGTTTTCATGCTTTATTCCTGGTGAAAATGAGGTTGACAGGCATGTTTAAATGTTGACCCTGTTAGGCTCTCAGCCCCGGCTGTGACTGAGTTTGACCCCCCTGAGCTAGACAAACAAGAGAACAGAACTTCGACTAGGTCAGAGGTCATCAGCTCCCTCTTCACAGGGGCCAGCTTTTCCACGTCTGATGCTGTGGAGGCCGGACATTAAAATAAACTGACATTAAATCATTGTTTTCATCTATTTCACATTTTCATTAAAAACATTATTTCTTTCAAAAATTGATGGAGGTCAGTCCCTATTGCCTATACTGCAGCCAGCCACAAGGGGGCGACAGAGATATTTTAGCGATATAGCAATATCTGGAGCCACTGTGATGTCTAAAGGCCCATTTATGCTCAATGTTAAATATGGATCTGGATACGGACGGAGCCTTCTGTCCGTGCTCCGCGTTCATTTTGTCCGTATTTCTGCACGTTTCCATGAAGCTTACGGATACGGGCCAAACGGAGCAGTACCACCAGAAACCCTGGGGGCGGTGCTGCTGTCACTACCCGATACGGAGCTCTAGTGAGACACGAAGAAGAAATAACAACGGCGGGACTTACTGAGGAAAAGTTGTGCGATGGATGTAATGGTTAACATCCATGCCAACGTAAAGGACACATGGAAGTATGTGAGCAGGATAAATGGGCCTTGACACTTAGTGTAATGCTAATATGCTGACCAAAAACACATGCAGGACAGATCATCTGTGAAGATTCTCAGAGGGGGAAACTGCACTGTAAAAACTGTAAAAACTATAAAAACTGTAAAAACTGTAAAACCTGAAAAAACTGTAAAAACTGTAAAACCTGTAAAAACTGTAAAACCTGTAAAAACTGTAAAAACTGTAAAAACCGTAAAAACCATAAAACCTGTAAAAACTGTAAAACCTAAAAAAACCTGTAAAAACTGTAAAAACTGTAAAAACCGTAAAACCTGTAAAAACCGTAAAACCTGTAAAAACTGAAAAAACTGTAAAAACTGTAAAACCTGTAAAAACTGTAAAACCTGTAAAAACTGTAAAAACTGTAAAAACCGTAAAAACCGTAAAACCTGTAAAAACTGTAAAACCTGAAAAAACTGTAAAAACTGTAAAACCTGTAAAAACCGTAAAACCTGTAAAAACCGTAAAACCTGTAAAAACTGAAAAAACTGTAAAAACTGTAAAACCTGTAAAAACTGTAAAACCTGTAAAAACTGTAAAAACTGTAAAAACCGTAAAAACCGTAAAACCTGTAAAAACTGTAAAACCTGAAAAAACTGTAAAAACTGTAAAAACCGTAAAAACCGTAAAACCTGTAAAAACTGTAAAACCTGAAAAAACTGTAAAAACTGTAAAACCTGTAAAAACTGTAAAAACTGTAAAAACCGTAAAACCTGTAAAAACTGTAAAAACTGTAAAAACCGTAAAACCTGTAAAAACTGTAAAAACTGTAAAAACCGTAAAACCTGTAAAAACTGTAAAACCTGAAAAAACTGTAAAAACTGTAAAACCTGTAAAACCTGTAAAAACTGTAAAACCTGTAAAAACTGTAAAACCTGTAAAACCTGTAAAAACTGTAAAACCTGTAAAAACTGTAAAACTGTAAAAACTGTAAAACCTGTAAAAACCGTAAAACCTGTAAAAACTGTAAAACCTGAAAAAACTGTAAAAACTGTAAAAACTGTAAAAACTGTAAAACCTGTAAAAACTGTAAAACCTGTAAAACCTGTAAAACTGTAAAACCTGTAAAACCTGTAAAAACTGTAAAACCTGTAAAAACTGTAAAACTGTAAAAACTGTAAAACCTGTAAAAACTGTAAAAACTGTAAAAACCGTAAAACCTGTAAAAACTGTAAAACCTGAAAAAACTGTAAAAACTGTAAAACCTGTAAAAACTGTAAAACTGTAAAACCTGTAAAAACTGTAAAACCTGTAAAAACTGTAAAACCTGTAAAACTGTAAAACCTGTAAAACCTGTAAAAACTGTAAAACCTGTAAAAACTGTAAAACCTGTAAAAACTGTAAAACTGTAAAAACTGTAAAACCTGTAAAACCTGTAAAAACTGTAAAAACTGTAAAAACTGTAAAACCTGTAAAAACTGTAAAAACTGCAGCTCTAATCAAAATAACAATGACAAGCACGTGTTTACCACGCTAACATGCAGAAATAGCAGCGTGCCTCTTGTCTGATAAGCTGCTAGGTTTAAATAAATGCACGCCTTATTTTTGCACACTTAAATTTTCTGAATTTGATCATCCTCTGGGGGCCGGATGGGAAGCTGTGGGGGGCCTGATGTGGCCCCCGGGCCTCCAGTTGATGCTCACTGAGCTAGGTTATTCAGGTCACACCTCTATAATCAAGTCAAATACAGAGCTCAAAGGTTGTTTTATGCTGAACTGCAGTGACTCTGGCAAGAACAAAACAGAGTCAACCTCACAGCAAGGTAACGCTTACTGATGCACCACGGGTCCAGAAGGTTCACCTAAAGTCCCAGACCAGGACTCTAACTCAGTGGATGACTTCACTCAGGGTGCAAATGTGGCACATATCTAAAAACCAGACCACTAGAAACTAAAGAACCCCAGTAGGGACGACTGAACAACAGACAGCATCCAAACACAACTGAACACTCTGCCCAAGAGCATTGTGGGTGATTTCATTTACACCTACCCTCAGTGAGCAGAGCTTAGACCAGAGGACTATGGAGCTGGACCAGCACTGTTAGATCAGCTGTTCAGGGTAGTGATGTGGAGTCATTCTCTCTGCATGTGCTCAAGTAAAGTGACTCAAACTCACCAAAGCAGAAGCAGAATCACTGATTTCTAAACATAAAAACCTGCTAAATCACAGTAATCAGAGTCAGTGTGACTGGTTTCCTCCTCTGCCGCTCCTTTAATGCTTCTTGTTGGTTTCTCCTCTTCCTCACAGGTTCACTCTGGCTCCAGAGCTCCACCCAGACTGGATGCTTCTTCTGTTCTTCACCCACACCCACTTAACAGTAACAGTAACTCTGGGTCTGCTGCTCATCCCAAAGGTATTTACATAACGTCCTTCAAAACAGTGAGCCACAAATCTGACCAGTTTTACATTTAAACATGATTCTGCTCCTAAATGTAATTCAAGCTCTTCATTTCTCACACTTTTGGTCTTTCTTAGAAAAATTATAACTCAGGTTTGACTGTGGAAATAAACACTAAAATAGGGAGCATATAGAAATGTTTTATCCAGAGCTGAGAGGGAAACACTGTTCCACTGTTTCAACAAAAAAATCTACTAATTTCTAAAGGCAACGGGTGCTAAAGGGGATTATTTCTCCTTCCCAAACCCTTTTTGAAAGGTCAGTTTGGGTTACAGCGGCATAAACAGTGGTAAAAAGGAGTTAAAGGTGACTGAGAGGCTTTAAATTGGCAGGAATGGGTGGAAATTTGGTGAAATGGGATAAAATATTGATATAAACTGTCAACATAGTGTTGACTGAGAAAGGGAATACAGGCAGATACAGGCAGACACTGGTCAAACTGGCAAAAACGGCATTATCAGATAGTGACATGTGGTTACATGTGAGTAAAAAGTGGTTTATCGTGGTAATAACGGGTCAACAGCGGCAACATAAGGGTTAAGTGGCAATAATCAGTCTAGAAGTAAAAAAATAGTTTTAAAATTAGTGGGAAAAATGAGGAAAATGGGTTAAAACTTGGCGAAATTGGTGTAAAGGGGCAACAGTGTAATTAAAAACATTCTTAGTTATTTTTAGGTCATTTGGAGACCCCCTCTCAGTGTCTGACCCCAAGGTTGAGAACCACTGGTCTATGGGCTTCACCTGAACCAGTCTGGAGTCTGCCTGAGCCCCACGCAGCTGTTGAGTTAATAACTAGCTCTACATTCGTATCTATGGTAGATTTTATGCTAATTGTAGGTTGCATATTGGACCATTAGGATTAATTAGCATTGATCAATGCTGCCAGGCCGTTAAGACAATAGTCCTCTGATTCCTTATTAGCTCTGTTTTAAGGTCTTTATGCTTTAAAGGGGCTGATATCATAAATAGCATGCCAGAAATTAATGAGTAGTAAAGTCATAATGGAAATTTGAGTTAATGGCCTAGTGGTTTTTAAAGAATATTATGACTAGGCATTTATTTAGTCCTAAAGAGCTACTCTGCTACTAAAATGTAAAGATGTAGCTTAAGTACCCAGACCTAATTTGTTTAAATGAAAATATGATTTTTAAATTTGCACAACTTTCAAGATTTTGGCACTTGGCTCTGCAGTACTTTTATTTATTTATTTATTTAACCTTTCTTTAGTCCCATTGAGATCAATGATCTCTTTTTCAAGGGAGACCTGACCAAGAACGGCAGAAATACACAGTTCCATCGAGCACGAAAGATTCATACAGTACAAATGGCATGATAGAGAACAATTATAGGTCATCAATCAAAAACTGCCATTTTCAGACAGTTTGAATGTTTTTAAATCAGCAGTGAAGATTTTTGAATCCAGAGACACCAAGTTTTTGCAGTTTAAATTCAGACTGCAGATTGTTCCATGAAAAACAAGCAGAAAACCTAAAAGCCTTCTTTCCTAGCTCAGTTTGGACTTTGGGAACAACAGGCTGCACAGAGTTCAATGATCCCAGGTTGTGTGCTCCATCTTCCAAGATTAAAAAAGAGGAGAGATAATCAGGAATTTTGTCGAGAACGGCTTTGTAAATGAACGCGTACCAATGTCCCGGACGGTACAAAAGTATTCTGTCAGATTTCAATAAACACACCATAAAATATAAATGTCAAATCTAGATTTTTGCCTTTAATTCCACTTCTACAGTTCCTGTTTGCTGGCACTCACATGAGGGACGATATCGCCTCTGAGGCCTACGAGGACGAGCTAGACATGGGTCGTTCTGGGTCCTACCTGAACAGCAGCATCACATCGGCGTGGAGCGAACACAGCCTGGATCCTGAGGACATCCGGGTAAGCCGTGTGGAGTTCAACGTTGGTTTTCCTTTGTATAACCTGGTTAACTCTCTCTAAGTCCTGGATAAAATACTGAGCCATGGCAGTTCTTTATTGCAGACACCAGAGGAAATGGGCCATCTCAGTTCTATTAATGGCTGTGGCGTAAGGCCTTGCAACAGTGTTTGGGAAAAACGTACCAACGTGAGCAGAGATTTCTGTTTGTCTGTTAGAGCTGAAGAAGTCTCTCTATCAACACTAAAACATGTCAAACCTTTTTACAATTTGAGAGAATGGGATGGGCACAGAGGCAGAAATACTCCAGAAACCTGAGCTGTGAGGCTATTTCAGACCTAACATTAAAACACGCCTTATTTGATGCTGTCCCAGACTGTCCTGTTTTTGCTTTTTTCAGCATGTCGTACTCCGTAGTGCATCATTTAACAACCGTTTGTAGTTGCGTGTCTTGAAATTGTACTGCATGTTCTCTGTGCAGTAGACTGTCTGCTTCTGTAGCAGTGTTTTGACTAGAAATGCCTTTCTTTAGCTGTGTTTAGTGAATGGTTATCAGGTGGCTAATCGCTTCCATTGGTTCTGTCGTCAATCTTTAGGAGGAGCTGAAGAAGCTCTACTCTCAGCTGGAGATTTACAAGAGGAAGAAGATGCTGGCAAACAATCCTCACCTCCAGAAGAAGCGGAGCTCCAAGAAAGGGTTGGGTCGCTCACTGATGAGGCGCATCACAGAGATCCCAGAATCGGTCCATCGTCAGTGCAGCAGGGAGGACAAGGAGGTTGCAGAACACGGGAGTAACCGCAACAGCATCTGCATGTTGAAGAAGAACCCCTTTGACCAGACTCACGCAGGAAAGCCACCCAAAGAGGAGGCCCTAAAGAACAAGGTTTTCTCCCTTAAGAAGTCCCACAGCAGCTACGACCACGTCCGTGACCAGAGTGAAGACTCCAACAGCTCAGCCACCGACAAGATGGAGGTGACCACAGCTGAAGGTTCCCTCCTGGATACTCTCATGGGGAAGAAGTTGGTCAAGAAGAAGTCCAGTGAGAATCTGAACGCCCCGAGCGAGTCTACCGAATCAGTTCCTTTGGTCTGCAAGTCGGCAAGTGCCCATAACCTCACAGCAGACAAGAAACCTATTCCTTCCAGGGCCTCCATGCTGCAAAAGTCTCTCAGTGTCATCGCAAGCGCCAAAGAGAAGACTTTGGGCTTGACAGGAAAGACCCAGAGCCCGGAGGACAGCAATAAGAAGAGTCAGCCAAAGATCAAGGACACAAAGGTCAACGAAGAGCCGGAGGACGAATGCCAGCCCAAGATGATCATCAGCCAGTCGGTTGAGTACAAACAGACGGTGACAAAAGGCCGAATCATGAAGCAGCCAGCGAGTGGCAGCCAGCCTGCCATCTGTTCTGATCCTGCCAAGGGAAAGGACCTCTATGATCTCTCAGAAGTCTGTCCCTGGGAGGTAGAGGATCTCCCGACTCCTTCTGAAAACAAGGTCCAGAAGCATGTATCTATAGCACCAAAGGAAACCACGACGGTTCATGGAGGAAGCACCAAGGGCGGCAAGTCTCAGCAGCAGAAGCAGAAAGCTCCTGATCAGTCTCCAACAAGTGGAAAACCTTCGAAGGACATTCAGAAGTCAGCAGCTGCACGAGCTGAGGTATGTCCTTGGGAAGACGGGAATGAAACTCAAGGAAGTCAAGAGGGAGGCTCAAAGCTGCAGCCAACAAGTCAGGCTAGCAAAAAGACCCCACAGCCTCACTCTTCAACAGAGAGCTCCAAAACACATCAGGCTGAGGTCTGTCCGTGGGGCTTTGAGGAACCTCAAAAGACAACCGAGTTAGCTCGTTCGCCAGATTTGACAAAACAAAGAAAAGGAGCCTCTCCTGTTTTGGATGGGAAAGGGAAAAGTGCCCTTTCAGAACCATCCAAAGCAGGAGTCTCTCTCCAGTTACCAACGTCAAAAGCTGAAGTATGTCCGTGGGACTACGACAGCACCGCTGTTTCTCCAAATTCTGGACAGAGGACACCAAGTCCATCTCGATCGTCCAAAAGTAAGGAATCCCCTTCGAAAAAGAAGGGTACCACTCCTACAAGAACAGTAGAGAGAGAGAAAACTAAAGACGCTGATGACGAAAAAAGTAGAACAAAAGCGAAGGACAAGAGTAAATCTTCAACACAACAAGTGAGCCAACAGAAAATGGCGGAGGTATGCCCGTGGGATGTAGAGAGCCAACAGGAAGTGCAGATGGTAGATAAAAGGAGAAGTACGAATGTTGGAGCAGCCAAAGCGAAGCCGGCTGAAGTCTGTCCGTGGGAATACGAGGACACGTCGGATAAAAAAGGTTCAGACAAAAGTGCTTCTGTAGTGAAACAGAGCAGTCCGAATCCTAAAGGTGGAGTTGTGGCTGCTAAGAAGGCAGATGTTTGTCCCTGGGACTTTGACGACAGCACGGCAAGCAAGAAGGCATGACACTCCACCTTAACGGACCAATGAGATTAGAGTTGTCGATGTATACTTTTTTTCACTTTGAAATCCTTAAATATAATCTTTTACTATTAGCGCGGTGACTTGGAAGAAGAGTTGACCAAGTTCCACAAGTTGCCTTCCTTTCCAAGATTTTTGTTCCTGTTTTACCTATTTTGAAAATAAGTAAAATGAACAAAAAACAAAAAGTCAAGATGAGCATTCCAGATTAATGCAGGAAAATCCTGAAGTTAAATCTTAGACAATTATGCAACTTTTGATTCAGCCTTTTCACTTCATGTGCAATTTTTGAGATTTGCAGTTCTGTATTCAATCCTTGCATTGATCTTCTGTTGAACTGAAGTGGTGTTTTGGTATTTTTGAAGTGAAGATGGGTGAGTGGCTGGTCAACGGTGAGTATTTGAACCACAGGAGATGCCTGTTAGCGTGGCCCCTTAAAGGAGAGACAGAGCCAGACTGCTGTATAGACGGGTCCTTTGCCTTACTTTATTTAGAAAATCTAAAATAAGAATGTGTTAGCATTACTTTGGTGCACCGTATTCATGTCCCCATGTAGAAGTAGTTACACAAACAATGGCTTGCTCAAGCTTTTGTTTTAGCTAGACCTAAAATAGCTACTATAACTACATAATTAATTTCACTATGTAAGCCAATGTAGCTAAGTAAGCTTTAGCAACAGGAGCTTTAGCAAACAAAGCTTAAGCAAATGTAGCTACATATTCGTGACCAAAGCTGGTAAAAACTCCTGCAAGTCATCCGAGGTCATTTTTGAGTTTTTACACTTTATGAAAGTGTAGATTCAAGGCTTCTAGTGGTGTATCATCACCTTTAATCTGAGCATGTTTACAAAGATATGCTCATTTGAATGTTAACTTCTAGTTCCTGTTTGTGCTGAGAAAACCAGGCTCAAAGTTTCAGGACTTCTCCTACCTTCAGGCAGGCAGGGTGATGGGCATGAACAATAGAGCCACATTTACATAAAGTCCACCCAAACCAAGCTTCTGAATCGGACTGGTGACGGTCATCAAAATATTCCCACAGGAAATCGGCCTTCATCAAACTTTCACTGTCCAGTGGTCCTGAGGTCGTCCCAGGTCTGTTGATAATTCTTCTTCTTCGTCTCTTCTACTCTTCTTGGCTGCAGGGTGCATCTTGAGGCTTGTTGATAAAGGTGATAACTAGAAACAGCTGTATTTACGTGCCGGGGGAGGGGTGGCGTTTGAGCCATGTGGTGTTTGTTATTGTCCATCTCAATGGGTGAAACTGGGAACACTGGCAGAGTGGCCAATTATCACCCAGCAGTTTCACTTTCCCCTCCCCTCAGTCTCCCCGCAGAAACTCTGAAAACAGGGCATTTTAAAACACAAAACTAACGCTTTAAAATATCACATTAGTGTTATTTTTTTCATCTGATGAGTAGTTTAAATGTCAGACGAGCATAAAATGAGAAAAAATGAAAAATGATCATTTTGAAGAAAACGACTTTGTTTCCATTTTTCTCGACCACAGGAACACCGACTGGCAGGGACTTTATCTGGCTTCAGTCACATCATACCTGTGTAGCTGACACAGCTGCTTTGTGAGCTTAGCTTTAGCTATGTTAGCTACGTAGCTATGTTATCTATAGCTAAGTAAGACGCAGCAACATGAGCTTTGGCAAATAAAGCTCAAGCTTACTTAGCTATGTAGATAACATAGATATGTAGCTTACGTAGTTGCTTTGTGAGCTTCATTTTAGCTCCATAGCAACGTAGCTTCTTTAGCTCCATAGCTATGTAGCTTATGTAGCAATGTTTTAATGGAAGGTGAAGTTTTTCCTGTATGCAGTACTTTTTACCGGGCTTTATTAAACATAATCGGGTTTTGCAGGTCAGGGTTTTAGATTTGATCTCATGGCCTCCTAACCCTCACATTAACCCTTTTTATTTTGAAAGCTTTTGTATTCCCATCCTGACTGATGGAAGTACATGCAGTCCTGAGTATGTCTGTTACAGTAGCCGTCTGCGAGGGGGAGTGTCTAAGAGCTGCTCTCTGCAGCCACACTGCCTTGCCTCTTCTTGACCCACTTCTACGTCCAGACAGCTGTAAACCTTGCAGATGCACGTAACCGCCAGGTTGTAGCTCCAGTGTTGAACTACATGGAGAAACCAGTGCGTCCAGCCCTGCAGCCTGGTTCCTGTGCCAGTACCACAGCCAGCTTCTCTCTGAAGGGTCACACTGACCAGCATCTCCTGTTGCTATTATACTGAACACTGACAAATACAACCCCACTCCAACAGTACCAATCCATCACTGAGGCATCATCACTAAAGCAGTGGTTCTCAACCTTGGGGTTAGGACCCCCTTTGGGGTCGTGAGACACTGAGAGGGGGTCCCCAGATGCCCTAAAAAAAAAACTAAGAATATTTTTTAAATTACACTGTTGCCACTTCACACCTATTTGCCACATTTTTACCCCTTTTCATCATTTTTTCCACCAATTTTAACACATTTTTGCCATTTAACACCTGTTTTTGTCAGTTTTAAACTCTTTCAACCACTTTCTTTCTGCTTGTTTTTGAGCTTTGTGTCTCTGTTGACTCATTATTGCCACAATGAACCACTTTTTACACCCAACTTTTCCCATTTTAACCACATTTCCCCATTTAATATGCCCAATTTTGGCAGTTTAACCAGTTTCTGCCAGTATCTGCCTATTTTTTTCTTTCTCAGTTAACCCTTTTTTTTGCCAGTTTATATCAATTTTTCATTTCCACCCATGTTTGCTAGTTTAAAGCCATGTCAGTCACATTTACCTCTCTTTTTCCACTATTTATGTCCATTTTTGCCACTCGTTACCATTTCTGCTACTTTTAAAATTCAGCTTCACCACCTTTCCTATATTTTTTTCCCATTATTAACACATTTTTTTTCCATTTTTACACCATTTTAAATATTTTTTGCTAAAGGGATTTACATTAAAAGGCTCTTTACTACACACATTACAGAGGGGATGGCTGTTTAACCACCTTCAGGTACAGTGGGGGTCCCCGGTCTCTGGCACCTTTACTCTGGGGTCACAGGCTGAAAAGGTTGAGAACCTCTGACCTAAAGGACAAGGAAATGTCACGGCTTTAGAGGGTAAATTTAATGTGTAAAAAGTAAAAGTGAAAGCCAAAGAAAAGTGAACATTTGCTAAAGGGGTGAAAATGCTCATTTATTACTTTGACCCAACTTTTGGCAGAGAGGGAAGAACTCAGAGCAGAAGGAAGTCTATTGCACTTTAGCCAAAACCATAAATCAAGAGGAAACTTTGGTTTGAATTCTGCCTTCTTTATTTAAATCATAGCATGATAGCACCAGGATATCTCACACCAACCAAACCCAGACATCTTCTTTTTCTGTTTCGGTTACATCTATTTAATTGTAGTTCTCTGCAGATGACAATGCTTCCAGGTCTGCAGAGATGTGCTGTATGTGCCTAACTAACTAGCATTGTCTTGTTCCAGTCTGGGGTGAAGCGGTCGCTCCTCCTCCAGCTCTTTGTGACAGTGAATTATATAAACAGCATGCACAGCCAGGTACTGAGAGTAGTTGGACCCGTACTTCTTCTACATGTTTTTGTTCCTTTTAGTGCAGAGGCACTTCTGTCCCTGCTGTCATGACTCCACATGCTCATTCAGGGTTGTAAACATCATACAGGAGCAGCACTCACATGGATGTGTGTCAGAACTTCTCTGGTGTACACTGTAAAAAAGTGGGATTGAAAAATAGTGGAGGAACAGTGGGGAACTTTTCACCAGCTTTATTTATGAATCCAGCATGGGTCTCTGTGTTACGTGTGTGTTTCTGTGGACATGACTAGTTTAAAGCTGTAGAGTTGAAACTTCAGGATCTCTTTAAGGATCCAAACCCTTGTAGGGGTTTCTGGTCTTACATGAAACACCAAAAATTAAAAGTCCAACTGGTAAGCGACCTCGGGAACAGAACCTGACACTTAAAGGATCGCTGTTGCTCTTTAGAAATGTGTTGTTTTTTAATTTTTTTTATTTGGGACCTCAATCCAAACAGCAACACTCCATGGTATAGTCGCAGAGCTCCAAAAAATGAGACAACATCACAACAACAAAGACCGATGACGCCAGAAAAAAATGGGTAAAAAAGTCAAAAATACACAAAAGTGTTGATCTAGGCTGACTTTGACATTTTTATACATCCAGAGCAGGGGCGTAGCTAGGGATTCAGGCTAGCCAAGCAACAGATGTTGCATCATTTTTACCAATATAAATGCATTTTGATGTATTTTTAACCATAATTTCCCGATGTATGAACAACGTTTTTTTTTTACTATGGCTAAATTAAATGTACTGGCATTATTCTTTAGTGCTGACCCACACTATTTTTAAGAGAGAGTTGTATTTTACTCTATCTGATACAAATTTCAGTCTGTTGACCGATTCATTTAGTCACTTTTGATTCAATAATAACAATAATAAGAAAAATGTATAAAAACACCCCTTTCATTGTAGGCATATGGAAGCCCATCTCCTCCACTTCAAAAAGAAAAACGTGGAAGTATGGAAATAAAAAAGAAATCATAATTATTAGATCAAAATTTTAAATTATAAGATAAAAATCATAATTAAAAGACACAAAGTCAAGATCACGAGTTAAAAAGTCATTTAGTCAATTATAATTTTTTATGTCATAATTTTGACTTTGTATCTAATTATTATTATTAGGCTATTATTAATTTATTATTATTATTATTATTATTATTATTATTATTACTTTTTCCTCTACTTCTGACTTTTATCTCATAATTAGGACTGTTTTTATCTTATGATTATAACCTTTTATTTCTTAATGATGACTTAGAATCTTTTTCAGAAACTGCTGTACTTTCACGTTTTTTCTTTTTATTTGACCCAAATGGGCTTCCATACAGGCATCTCAAGGGCCCCTCCCTACTGTGGTCCTGAGGAATCAGTACCCTTTTTTCCCCTGTGCTACGCCCTGATTCAGAGGTGCACCCTGTTGAAACCCAAGGTTTTCACATCAGTTAAAAAACAAAATTAACCCTCTGGTACCCTACAGATCTCTGCCTCATTTTCCTCCTAGAGTGCAAAGAATGCACAGGGGTTATCACTGTAAATGAAAAAGTTATTTTAGTTTATTTTTAATTGTTTCATTTTTTCCTTGTTTCATCGATTAACAAAAATACCAAATACTCAATAACTGTCAAATCTTTTAACCCTTTAATTGCCGTGTTTGTGATGTAAACAAACAAAATTCTTTGATAAAACAAACACAAATTGATATTTTTTGCAGATACTACACTGAAAGTGATTAACTTATTTATGGATGACTGCAGCCTGGCATATGTCATTGATTAGTAGCATCATTGGTTAAAATGCATTACTTTACACTAGGGGGTCCAGTCCCAGACCTGAACGCTCTTAAGGCCAAAGCCTGGTTTGTTTTGGTCAGTGTGAATGCAGATGAACCACACTTGGACACCAGGCCTCAGCATGGACTGCTTTTATGTTTTTGCTGACCTCCCGGACACCCCCAGTCTGACTTGGTCCTGGAAAGTCGTCCCCTGTTCCCACCTATGAGCGGACTTTCCTTGTTGGCCAGAACCATAATGCACATGTGTGTAACTTTCCAAAGGGACCGCATATCAGCGGTTTGCTCAATGAAACAGACGGTGCAGTCTTCAGGTTAGCCTCTGGAACTCATTTTTAAAGCTCTGGGTTTTCAGGCACCCAAACCCCTTTAGTTGTTACAAAAACAGCCAAAAATGCAACGAAAGGTTTTTATTTTCGACTGAAATCCATGTGTAAATGTGAGATTGTCTTATTTTCTTATCAAACCAGTGACAGTGCCACCTTCTGGTCATTAGAGAGAATGCATGTTAAAGCACCTCTGAATTGGCTTCACCTTTTCAAACACAGTAGATACGTCCATGTTTCTAAGCAGTCAAAGTTGAATCATCGGACAGTCATGGGTCTTGACGTTGTTGCAATGATGTTGTCTTGTTTACGGATTATTTACACAAAGCAACGCCACAGAACAACCTCCATAAGTATCACCACATCACTGTATCCATACTTTCACTGTTTTAATGACGCTGTAAGTAAAACTGCCAGTATATGATGTCAGCCATGTTGATCATTCTTTTCTGTTTCAGGGTCTCCATGTTGTGTCATGCATGTTCCTCTATAAAGCCCAGTGGACTGATGCGGCTGGTTGTTCTAGATCTAGGCTCTGCGATGTTGCTGTCAGTGAATAATCTGACTAAACCTTTTGAAGGTTTTTATTTGTTCAGTGTTTTGTATCAAAATGTCTAAATATTCATCATGCACTATCCGTCCTGGGATTACAGTGAAAAAAGAGAAGAATTCCCCTCCTGTATTTAATGTAGAACTCCAGATATAATCGCAGTGGTGAGGAAAATAATGTATGAACATAACACCTCCAGTACAGTACAGAATACTGTGAGAATATCCCTGAGTGTTGTCCCTGATTGTAGTTATGTAGAACTCCGTATCCAAACTCAGCTGGAGTCTTTACTGAATGTGCTTCTAAATCTTGTGAGAATTTGCTCGATTTCTTTGGCACAGCTGAAAATAATCCAACGTGTGGCCGATTTAGTTAAACGTGCAGCGAGACTGCAGCTAAACATGATTTAGATGCTACATCTTATACCTTCAGAGAAATAACCTCAGCCGTTGACCTGCGGGCGCCTGGTCTGAAATATTTCAGACGTGGCGTGTTTTTGCCTGGCGGTGTGAGATTTGTCACCACCTCTGCTTTATGAGCTCCTCCAGCAGCGCTGTCTGTCGGCGTACCAGGATTGATTGTAATGCTTTGATGGATCTATTTGATATTTATGAACCAGATGTTTGGCGTCGTCCATCATCTGCATCGTGGCGAGTGCAGGATCGCATCACGCCAGGGGACCCCTCATATGACGAGAACCACATTTCAAACCCACACGTTTTTTAAAAGCAACGTTAGGAATCGTTGGGTTTTACTGCCCTGGAAGATTAAGAACACATCTATATTTTTAAAAAGCATCTTTTAGTATAAATCAGGAGATGTCGTGATAAACGGAACGTGGTTTATTCTAACGTGGCTTATTCTGACCTACAGTGCAGTGAAAAAGTATGTGCCCCCTTCAGAGTAAATACAAAATGCAGTTTTTGAACGATGATTTCATTTTAAAGCCAACTTAACCTCCCTGACCCTAGGTTAAGAAGTAAACACCCCTAAACACGCCCCTAAACCCCCTAAAGCCCCTAAACCTGATACCTGGTTCTGCAACAATAACTGACCATGAGTCTTTCACATCGCTATCAGCACATTGTGGCCGCTCTTCTTAGCAGAATTGTTTTAATTCAGCAACGTTGGAGAGTTTAACGACGCTCCTGTTAAAGGTCATGTGACAGCATCTTCTGAATCGGCTCTCACGTGGTTCACTGGAGTCCCAAAGCCTTAGAAATAGCTTTTTTTAACCCACTCTGAACTGATAGATGTCAGTGACTCTGATGTGTTTCTACTGAGATCTTTTAGCCTGCCTCACTCTGCCTGACAGCTTCTATGTTCAGGGACTTCTTAGCCGTGTTTCCATCAGTGGTTGTTATAACTGTTATTATAAAATATAAATGTCCACATAAATGCTTCAAACAATTCTACTGCCCCTCTGAGTTAAAGCTAACTATAGCCGTGTTTCCATCAGGGGGTCCGGTTTGATTCAGTTTGGTTTGGTATGGTTTGGTACGCTAAACCCCAAAATAGTTAGCGTTTCCACAGACACCCGTGCTCTCGCTTGGTGGGCGGGGCTATAAAGGCATGCATGTGAAGTCACAGACAGCGTGAGTCAGCTGGTCCAGCCTCAGAGTTATAGAAACTATTAACGCTACGTTAATGTGAATATATCTAGTCTAGAACAGTTTATAGGACAAAACATGAAAGTTGAGAGCTGAACTGTGAGAATTCACCACATTAAAAATAAAGTAGAAGTTCAGCTGGTGTTAAAATCAAACTAGATTAAGTCAGAAATCCGGGGTGCGCTGATCTGGTTTTAAAATAGTCTGAAGTTTTACACGTTCAACAACCACAGAGCGACGTTTTCACAGGTTACCTAACGTCAGACGTAGATTAATAACTAGATACTGATGAGACTGAACTGTTCTAAGGCTTCGTATTCACAAACTTCAGCAGTAGTTTAGTTTCTCATCCATCATGGATGGATCAGGCTGATGTGAGCCATCCGCGATGATGTGTATCCATAGACTAGGAAACAGTTTGGATCTCCGTCGAGTCCAAATGTTTCCCATTTAGGCAGATATTAGTCCACTTTTCTCCCGTTTTCGCCCGCTCCTCACAGCGCAGACTTCTGTGTTTTGAAGCCCGGAGGCGAGCAGCTGAGTCGCGCGCTGATGTGACATCAGTACAACCCCCTCTTGTTGTGTGTAGCTCCACCTTTCTGGGACGGGTAGGTAAGACTGGCCCCCCTACCAAAGGGGGCTGAAAAGTGGGACGGTATGGGTCGGTTTTTTGAGACCCTTTCCAACTTTTGCTCTATGGAAACACAAAAAAATGCGTGCCGTTCTGCACCGAACTGAGCCGGACCGCTTGGTGGGGTCGACCTACTTGGTTCAGGTCTGGGATCAGGTCTGGGTGTGGGTGGTGAAATTAAATTAATTCATAATTTAGCAAAGGGGGAAATAACTTTTTCACACAGGACCAGGTAGGTTTAGTTAACGACATCCTCATTCAAAATCTGAATTTTTTATGAACATGGATTATCTTTGTCTAAGACTAGAATTTGTTGATGATCTGAAACATTTAAGTGATAAATATGCAAAAAAGAAAAAAAAAAAGAAATCAAAGGTGGGAAATCCATTTTCACAGCACTGTTAACCCAACCAGTTCTTCAAAAAAGACCACAAAAGCAATATAACAAGACATCTTCTCACAAAGAAACTATTTTCTTTTTGTATCAACAGGAATTTTATTCATTTTTTATGTTTAATTTAAACTTTCACTCACTTGGCCAATGAGATTTAGCGCTTCAGAGGTCGTTGGAGCCCAGAGGAACCTGGATTACAGTCAAGGACGTAAAAGCAATGCAATATCCCAACAACGTGCTCCGGAGTTGGTCTGGAGTGTTGTTGTCTCGGTTCGTTCAGTCCATGGCGGTCCGTGTATGAAATGGTGTGAACATAACCAGTGTCTTAGCGTCTGTTTCTCTGGAGATTCTCATCGTGTTTTAGCCGTGTCATCGATGAATCAGTGAAAGTCTCCTTGTACCGCCGTGTCCTGTAGCTCTCTGTCCAACGGTCAGTGCGTCTGTCGGTTCGCTGCTTTCATTTCCCAGCTCACCCTCCTCTCATGTTGTGACCAAGCCAGGTCACCCAACGGCAAATACGACTACTACTATTGCTACTACTACTATTCAATGCTGTAACGTTGTAAATCTTGTGGCTTCTGCATGATTCAAGAAAAAATACTAGGACCGATGTTTCACTGCCCTTGATAGAAAAAAATTGACCTTTTATGGACTGTTACCAGTTGTATAGTGAGTGATTCTGTCCCTAACCCACTGTATTATGTGCTTGTTATAACTATTGCTCTATGACAAGCTTATAGCATCGATATATGGGAATATTTGGTAGATTTATATTGTGTTATATTGTGATAGCATGTACATAAAAGATACCTCCTCTGCAATAAATATTTATATGAAAACGAAGAGTGTTTCCTGCTGTTTCAATCCTGCTGAGAACCTTGAAGTCATAAATGTTTTCTCCTTCCTTTCTTCATGGTACAACATTTCTACTCCCGCCTGAATTTGATACAACACACTCCCATGATGCATTTGTGCGTCTCCCCGTCTCAGGTCTGTTTGCTCCTGTGCAGCTGCAGAAACCGGGGCCCTTAAAAGCATCGTGCATCGTAACCACTTTAGGATATGCGTGTCTTGGCGACTGTCCTGAAATGCTTTTATGGCTTGTTGTGGGGGTTTTTTTTTTTTTTGGATGCAGATCAATGGAGGCCACGCCGGGAACGAGAGGTACAAGATGGTACCAGTGCTGACTCCAGACCTCTGCAGAAAACTCAGAGCTATTATTTTGCAGTTCCATAATAATTATCAGCTATGGGGAAATGATGAATTCCCACAGCCAAAGATAGAATCATTCATGCTTCTGACTCTAAGATGTAAGAAAGGCTCGTTTGTCACTGGTATTTATGTCTCTGTAACGATGGCAGTGATGCTGCAAAAAAGGCTGCAAAAGGGCACCGAGCAAAGCAAACATGTTAGCATTGATTCCTGTTTACAAGAGCACTTTAGGAGCCTTTCTAATAAATAGAAGATCAATACAGGCTGCTGCAGAGGACTCAGATAAAGACATCAGAGGAGACAGGGTTCAATTTTAAGAAAAAATAACTAAATTTTAACCTTGCAAACAGATGGATTGTCCCGTTTCCGTGTTTCTCACTGGTGAATCCATCTTCAGAGCTCCCGTCTGAACCGTTTGGGCCGGTCAGAAAGTGACAGGACCAATCAGAGACGAGGGGCGGCACTTTCAGGTGCAGCAGAGTCGTGACGTAAACCAGCAGCAGCAAGAGCTGGTGCAGTAATGGAGGAAGAGATTACTTGGAGTACTTATTACCTGGGCCCCTTGAGAAGCCCACAGTGTCGGTCCAGGTTTTGATTTACGATGTTCAGAGTTTTCCTGTGTTTATTCTGTGTATTTCGTGCTTCATGTTTATCGTGCTCCAGTGTTTAGTTGATTACCTTTTTTGAGTCTTCATTCTTGTTTGAGTTTACTGTCATGATCCTGGTTTTGTTTAGTTTAGTTATCAGGTGTTTCTAGGTTGTTTGTAGTTCTGGTGGTTTTGTCTGTTTCCCTCCTTGTGTTCTTTGTATTCCCTCTGGGTGTTAGTTTGCTGTCTTTGTATCCTGCTGTGTTTTCAGTGTTTCCTTATTTTACCTTCTAGTGTGCTGTCTGGTTGTCTTTGAGTCTGTGTGCTTCTTGTGTAGTTTTCCATGTTTCCTGTTTTATTTTGCAGTTGTCTTCACTTGTGTGTGATTCCAGTTTTGCTTCCTGCCTCAGTTTCCCTCCTCTGTGATCGCCATAACTAGTCTCACCTGAGCCTGGTTTACCTCACCTGTGTCTCCTTGGCTAATCACTCCCTGTGTTTAGGTTCTGTGTTTCTGTTGTCAGTTCATTACTTGCTGTCTGTTGCTGCTGGTGTTATTCCTCAGGTCCTTGTGTTTTCAGAAACCTGTTGTTACCTGGATTATTTTTTGTAGATTGAAGTAAGTTTAGTTGTTTTTTCCCTGGGATTTTTGTTAATTAAAATATTTTGTCTTTATCTGGGTCCCATTTTGAGTTTTTGCCAGACCTGACACACAATGAAAAGTGTGATTTTATTTACTTTTCTTAGCTTTCAGTGTCATTATTGAATCAAAAGTGAGCCAAACTGTTGAAAAATACCTTTGCAAGAGCCACAATCTAAGAAGTGAAAAGTGGCAAAAACGGGTTAAAGTGGCAATAAAAATAAGTAAAAAGGGGGCAAAATGGCCAAAAAGCAGCAAAAAAGTGTCAAACGTGGAGGAGAAAAAGTGACAAAAAGGGAGAGAAAGTGGTAAAAACATGACAAAAAATGAGTGGAAAGAGACTAAAATAGGCAAAAACCAGCAAAGAGTGGCATTTAATGGCAAAAGGCAGCTTAAATGGGTGAAAAGTGGCAAAAATGGGGAAAAAATTGCAAATAGTAAAAAGCAGGATAAAAGAGTCAAAAACTGGACAAAAAGAAGAAGTGACAAAAGTGGCCTAAAGCAGTAAAGAATGATTAAAAGGGGCAAAAAATGCAAATAAGGGCAAGGAAAATATACAGACAAATTTAAAAGTTAACAATTAAAGCCTTCTGTATAAATGTGGGAAACAAACTGATTAATGTAACTGGAAATGGATCATTTCTGAGGTCAAAGTTTCATGTTTTTAAGGTTTTCTGGGGGAATAATATTTCAAATTTAAACATAAAAGAGCCACATGTTGGGTATCACTGAAATAGAGTAAAATCGCACACTGGGGGAAAAGGGAGAGATGCTGAAAGAAGAAGAAGAAGCAAAGAGGAAAGAAGGAGGAGCAAAAAGGAGAACAGAGATGCATTAAAAAATGAAAGGGAGATGCAGAAAGACAGAAGCAAAACATGTAGGAAAGAGGAGGGAGATGCAGAAAAAGAAGCTGGATATGAAGAAAGACAAGGAAGGAGAGAAAGTTGCAACAACAAAGAAGATTGGGATGCAGAAAAAGAAGAGAGAAATGAAGAGACTGAAGAGGAATAAGCAAAAAAAAGGGGGAGGGACACCATTGCAGAGAGAAGGAGAGTGAGATGCAGACAGAGAAGATGGATATACAGAAAGGTACAAAAGTAACATGCAGAAATAAAGAAGTGAGAGATGCAGGGAAGAGAGAGTAAAAGACAACAACAAGAAGGAAATGCAGAAATAAGAAGAGGTATTTGCAGGAAGATAGGGAAATGAAGAAAAAGAAGAAGGGGATGCAGACAGAGAGGAGGGAGATGCAGACAAAGAGGAGGGAGATGCAGACAGAGAGGAAGGAAATGCAGACAGAGAGGAGAGAGATGCAGACAGAGAGGAGAGAGATGCAGACAGAGAGGAGAGAGATGCAGACAGACAGGAGAGAGATGCAGACAAAGAGGAGGGAGATGCAGACAGAGAGGAAGGAAATGCAGACAGAGAAGAGAGAGAGATGCAGACAGAGAGGAGAGAGATGCAGACAGAGAGGAGGGAGATGCAGACAGAGAGGAGAGAGATGCAGACAGGGAGGAGGGAGATGCAGATAGAGAGGAAGGAAATGCAGACAGAGAGGAGAGAGATGCAGACAGAGAGGAGGGAGATGCAGACAGAGAGGAGAGAGATGCAGATAGAGAGGAAGGAAATGCAGACAGAGAGGAAGGAAATGCAGACAGAGAGGAGAGAGATGCAGACAGAGAGGAGAGAGATGCAGACAAAGAGGAGGGAGATGCAGACAGAGAGGAAGGAAATGCAGACAGAGAAGAGAGAGAGATGCAGACAGAGAGGAGAGAGATGCAGAAGAGAGAGAGATGCAGACAGAGAGGAGAGAGATGCAGACAGAGAGGAGGGAGATGCAGACAGAGAGGAGAGAGATGCAGATAGAGAGGAAGGAAATGCAGACAGAGAGGAGAGAGATGCAGACAGAGAGGAGAGAGATGCAGACAGAGAGGAGAGAGATGCAGACAGAGAGGAGAGAGATGCAGACAGAGAGGAGAGAGATGCAGACAGAGAGGAGGGAGATGCAGACAGAGAGGAGGGAGATGCAGACAGAGAGGAGAGAGATGCAGAGAGAGAGGACGGACATGCAGACAGAGAGGAGGGAGATGCAGACAGAGAGGAGAGAGATGCAGACAGAGAGGAGGGAGATGCAGATAGAGAGGAAGGATATGCAGACAGAGAGGAGAGAGATGCAGACAGAGAGGAGAGAGATACAGACAGAGAGGAGGGAGATGCAGACAGAGAGGAGAGAGATGCAGACAAAGAGGAGGGAGATGCAGACAGAGAGGAAGGAAATGCAGACAGAGAGGAGGGAGATGCAGACAGAGAGGAGAGAGATGCAGATAGAGAGGAAGGAAATGCAGACAGAGAGGAGAGAGATGCAGACAGAGAGGAGAGAGATGCAGATAGAGAGGAAGGAAATGCAGACAGAGAGGAGAGAGATGCAGACAGAGAGGAGAGAGATACAGACAGAGAGGAGGGAGATGCAGACAGAGAGGAGAGAGATGCAGACAGAGAGGAAGGAAATGCAGACAGAGATGAGGGAGATGCAGACATAGAGGAGGGAGATGCAGACAAAGAGGAGGGAGATGCAGACAGAGAGGAAGGAAATGCAGACAGAGAGGAGGGAGATGCAGATAGAGAGGAAGGAAATGCAGACAGAGAGGAGAGAGATGCAGACAGAGAGGAGGGAGATGCAGATAGAGAGGAAGGAAATGCAGACAGAGAGGAGAGAGATGCAGACAAAGAGGAGGGAGATGCAGACAGAGAGGAGGGAGATGCAGACAGAGAGGAAGGAAATGCAGACAGAGAGGAGAGAGATGCAGACAGAGAGGAGAGAGATGCAGACAGGGAGGAGGGAGATGCAGACAGAGAGGAAGGAAATGCAGACAGAGAGGAGAGAGATGCAGACAGAGAGGAGAGAGATGCAGACAGAGAGGAGAGAGATGCAGACAGAGAGGAAGGAAATGCAGACAGAGATGAGGGAGATGCAGACATAGAGGAGGGAGATGCAGACAAAGAGGAGGGAGATGCAGACAGAGAGGAAGGAAATGCAGACAGAGAGGAGGGAGATGCAGATAGAGAGGAAGGAAATGCAGACAGAGAGGAGAGAGATGCAGACAGAGAGGAGGGAGATGCAGATAAGGAAATGCAGACAGAGAGGATAGAGATGCAGACATAGATGAGGGAGATGCAGACAGAGAGGAGGGAGATGCAGACAGAGAGGAGGGAGATGCAGACAGAGAGGAAGGAAATGCAGACAGAGAGGAGAGAGATGCAGACAGAGAGGAGAGAGATGCAGACAGAGAGGAGGGAGATGCAGACAGAGAGGAGAGAGATGCAGACAGAGAGGAGAGAGATGCAGACAGAGAGGAGGGAGATGCAGACAGAGAGGAAGGAAATGCAGACAGAGAGGAGAGAGATGCAGACAGAGAGGAGGGAGATGCAGACAGAGAGGAGGGAGATGCAGACAGAGAGGAGAGAGATGCAGACAAAGAGGAGGGAGATGCAGACAGAGAGGAGGGAGATGCAGACAGAGAGGAGGGAGATGCAGACAGAGAGGAGGGAGATGCAGACAGAGAGGAGGGAGATGCAGACAGAGAGGAGGGAGATGCAGACAGAGAGGAAGGAAATGCAGACAGAGAGGAGAGAGATGCAGACAAAGAGGAGGGAGATGCAGACAGAGAGGAGGGAGATGCAGACAGGGAGGAGGGAGATGCAAGCTGCTCTAGGATCCACATTTCTGTTTGTGTCTGGTCTACCATAGAGCACACCTGTTTCCTGCTTTCAGCACTGTGTAACTTTGGCAGTGGGCCGCAGTTTTCTAATCTCTACAGTAATATTTCACACTCAAGCCTGGAGCTAAGAGAAAGCCTGTACTGTTGAATAAAATAGCTGAGGCTAAGAGACAGTCATACACACCTATCTCAGCTAGTAGTAATATTACAGTTTCACACAAAACCCACAAATGTTTGTATTTGAGCACCTGGATGAGACTTTACATGTTTTTCTAGTTTTTTAGTCTTGCAAAGCTGCAGTTCAGGACACTTTTATCCCAGCACACATTTGGACTGATATAAGTGAATTCTACTGTTCCTAAAGAAAAAAGCCTGATCAGGTTCATTTTCAGAGCATATTTTTGACAAAAGTAAAGTCAGACAGAGCCCAGACGAAACCATGCTTCTGCTGAGGACACGTCCGGTACTGGCTGCAAACTCAGGATTACCCATGGTGCATATAAGAACCCCAGCGGGACGTTTTTGAGCCTCTTTGTTGTCTGAACGGGACAGCGGGACACTTCCTCCGGCACGGCAGCTCTTATTTTTAACCCTCAGACGGGGATGGGTGCATGAATCACAGCCCTTTGAGGCAGAGCCGTGTGGGGAGAGATGGACGGTGGTGGCGAGGAAGAGGAGGAGGAGGAGGGACAGGAGATGAGAGGAAGCTGATCACTTGGCACAAGCCTGAGTGCTCCGTCGCTGACTCATCTGTCTTTCATATGGAGGGATGACGGGGAGGGGGAGGAGGGAGGGTGGTCAGGGTGTTTCATGTGTCATGGTGGACTCATGACTCACAAAGAGGGAAGGGTCTGTGGGTGGGGGGGGGGGGGGGTTAACATAAAGGTAAGGACTCCAGGTGTACGAAATCATTACTCATCAACAGTACAACACTGAGAAGTCCTCTGAGGTTTGTCCAGTACAGAATATTAGACATAACCCTGCAGCTTCATCCACACTGTTTGCTGAATCCTCCATGTTTAAGAGGTGAGTTAGCAAACCCTTAGCTACCACAGCTAAACGGCTAATATTTTAGTCTCTTTAAACTTCATTATTAAACCTAACCTAGCCCACCATACAGTTTCCACTCAAATAGAAATTAGCTTTAAAGACCTAAACTAGAAAAGCACTCAGAGAGCACAGACCTCCACCATCAGCCCTATCTCCCAGTAGTACCGAATCCTTTAAAACATTCCTGGATCCAGACGGTGATCCGGATCACTCCCAAAATCTAATCTGTTCTTCCTCATGCCATTTCTGACATTTCCTGAAAATTTCATCAAAATCCGTCCATAACTTTTTGAGTAATGATGCTAACTAGCTATCTAGCTAGCTAGCTAGCTAACTAACTGACTAACTAACTAACTAACTAACTAGATAACTAACTAGCTAGCTAACTAACTAGGTAACTAACTAGCTAACTAACTAAAAAAGGAAACAAACCCTCTCGATCACGTGACCTCCTTGGTGGAGGTCATACAGAAAAGAAAGAAAGTTTAAAAAGGCAGCAGGCTGGAGCATTAGGCAGGTTAACATAGGGCTAAATGGGGATTGACTCACTTTTGGACACAGCCTCTAGTGGCCACTGAAGGAACTGCAGTAGTTTTGAGCACTTTTGCACCAAATTAGCTTTAGCAACATGAGCTTCAGCAAACATAGCTAAAGCTAGTGTACCCACGTAAGCTTCATAGATAACGCAACCACACTGATATCACAGCTACGTAGCTTACATTAGCTTCGTAGCTTCATTCCTATAGATATCTATAAGCTTTGTGAGCTTTAGCTCTGTTAGCTACGTAGCTGCATTATCTGTGTAGCTTACGCTGCTAACAGCTGCATGTGCTACATTAGAGACTGTTTATTTAAACCTTGACCCCAACCCTGACCCTTAGCTATCCCAAGTTTAAACCAATTTTGTTTTGAACGTTTTGCTCATATCTACGTTCTGACAGTTGTCTGAGATCTGCAGCCACTCTCACAAATGTTGGAAATTCTCTGAAAAAGTCCTGAAACATCCCAGAAATTTTCATCAAAGTTTTCTTTGAAAAGCTGAAAATTTCCCCAAATATTTTGTGTGAATTAAAGAAAACTATAAAACCCCCAGAAAGCCCCAAAGTTCCTGGTAACTTTTCCAAATATCTTGTGAAAAATTCCCCAAATCCTGATGGAAACTCCAGAAAACATCCCTGCTTCCCTGAAAACTTCTAAAGGACAAACCTGACCATTAATGAGGAATCTCCATTTCCCTCCATCCTTGCTGAGATGCTCCTCACCCTCAGTGGAGTCCGCTGTGGTGAACTAAACTGCCTGGACATGATTTGGGAAAGTACAGACCTCTCTTTAGATTTTGCTGCACTGGAGGTTCCCAAGAGCACAGTGGCCTCCATAATTCTCACATGGTAGAAGTTTGGCACAGCCAGGAGTCTAGTGAGAGCTGGTCACATGGCTGAAACCCAGCAATCAGGAAGAAGGGCCCTAGTACGAGAGGCGACCAAGAACCTGATGGTCACTGGCTAAACTCCAGAGATGCTGTGTGGAGACGGGAAGGAGTTCCAGAAGGACAACCATGGAGGAAGCACTGTGAACAAGAATAACTGGCTCTTTCATTTTGGGGTTTTGTCCTCTGAATCCCACTGACAGTCAACATGAATCCCCACAAATCCATCAGTGTAACTTTTCTGTAGAAAGGCTCTGATGATGAAGAGGAAGAGTGATGAAGTCAGTTTCAGTTTTTAGTTTTAGATGACATCAGTGGCACAGGTGTGTGTGTTTAAATGTTTTTACCTCTTGTTGTGGGACAGGTGTGTGTGTTTAAATGTTTTTACCTCTTGTTGTGGGACAGGTGTGTGTGTTTAGATGTTTTTACCTCTTGTTGTGGGACAGGTGTGTGTGTTAGATGTTTTTACCTCTTGTTGTGGGACAGGTGTGTGTGTTTAGATGTTTTTACCTCTTGTTGTGGGACAGGTGTGTGTGTTAGATGTTTTTACCTCTTGTTGTGGGACAGGTGTGTGTGTTAGATGTTTCCACCTCTTGTTGTGGGACAGGTGTGTGTGTTTAGATGTTTTTACCTCTTGTTGTGGGACAGGTGTGTGTGTTTAAATGTTTTTACCTCTTGTTGTGGGACAGGTGTGTGTGTTTAAATGTTTTTACCTCTTGTTGTGGGACAGGTGTGTGTGTTTAGATGTTTTTACCTCTTGTTGTGGGACAGGTGTGTGTGTTAGATGTTTTTACCTCTTGTTGTGGGACAGGTGTGTCAGTCAGAGGTATAAACTGATCTTCCTACGTGCACTAGCATCAGCAGCCCCGTGACACAGGCATCACGGTGTAAAGGAGCGTTGTTCCAGCCGCTGATGTGGACATGAATCACTCATTGTGCGAGCCGTTCTTCACAGACTCATAAGTAATCAGGCTGTGCATGAATACCAACATGCTGATCTATAAATGTGTTAATGTGTGCAGTGTGGGTTTCCCATCAGCCCCTCCAAGTGTGGAGGAGGAGGTGGTGGAGGAGCATAATAGAGGCTCAGCGTGAGTCATGGGTGTTCACATCAGCGGGGGGGGGGGGGGGGGTCCTCTAATGATGGAGGGAGGCTGGGTGGGAGTGCAGACCAGAGCAAGGCTTCAGAGGAGGGAGGGCCATGAACTGGTGGGTGTCTGACGGGGTCCCCAGAGTGTCAGACTACTGGGCTCAGTGGAGTATCACAGGAGAATAAGGAGGCTCAAAACTTGGAGAATATCTTAATAAATTTCCTTTTTTTAAAGACTTATGCCTTGGCTTTTATACATTTATGTAGACAGGACTGTAAACACAATTGAACGTCAGGGATGAGAGAGAGTCTGGGGAGTGATGAAGGAGCCACAGATTAGAGGACGACTGTCTGCGTGGCCTTAAAGGACATTTTAAGGCTGAATGGTGTAGGCTGGAACTAGCAGACTATTCCTTACGGTTTTATCAGTCATTGTGCATTTTTATTGAAAGTCTAATTTTTCAATTTAAAAAGATTTGAAAGCTAACCCACGTGGTCATGATCTTCAGATGACCACTAAAAGAATGAACCTGACCCTCCAGATGGATTTGTTTCATCCATCTGGGAAAGCTTCAACAGGAAACGTCTGAGAGAGGCAGAGGCTTTGAAAAAAACTCGGAGTGTGATTGGATGAACGTTCTGTCTGTCACATCTCTACGGGCCAATAACAGAAACAAAACACGTGACCTAGCAGCTATCGAGCTGCACGCGCGCAGCTACTGAGGAATAATGGTAACCATGGCGACTGTAGACATGTCAGTACTGGACTTATTGAACTGCCACTTTTCTGCAGCTTCATCCAAGCTAATCGCTAATAGCTTTAGCAGCCATTGTATACACCAGCTTACAGTACAACTGACCCCACGTAACACTCTCAAACTCAGGCTAAGAGCTTTCACTGTTGCTCTGAGAGCTTCTGGAGCCAGACTGCCTGGAACATTTTTGCAGACATTTGGATTACAGCTCAAATCTTTGCAGTTTTGATGGTAGAAATTGAGAACTGTTAAGAAATTGCAGTAGAATCATTAGTGAACATCTGGGAAGATGTCCTCTTCTGAAACATGTACGCATACTAGACCCAGTAAATTCATATTTTATTTAGTAAATACTGAGACTACAAGCATCAGGAAAATCCTGGAAAAGCTTTGGAATAAATAATTCCTAAGAATAATTGCTACATACTTTCAAATATTAAATATAAGACGTTCCCACTACATACTAGGGCTGGGCACTTAATCGCAAATCAGATTAAATCGCAATATGGCATGCTGCAGTTTTCAAATGGCAGTGCAGTATTCCTGAAAGCGTCAAAATACCAGTTTGATACGATCATTTTTTCTTTTTTAAGCTTTGCACATTATTGAAAAATTCAAGTTTCTTTTTTACCTTTTTTTTCACAAAAATCCCACTGTTCTTGTGCATGTATTTATTTTTCTTCATTAAAATGAGAATTAATGAGAGATGATCGTCCCTTCAGTGTAGCAGTTGATATCAAAGTTGGCTACACGAGCCAAAATTGCAGGAAGAGATTTTTCTTAATTTTTTTCATCCCAGTTTAACTTTTCTAATATTGTGCTTGTTATAATATTGAATGATTTCTTGCTTATGTTTGCTGAACAACACGAAATGAGGGACCAAAATAATCGCGTATTACATCACAATCGTAATATTGCAGGAAAAAAATGCAATTAGATTATTTCCACAAATCGTCCAGCTCTACTACAGACTAGGGATGAAACGGTGCGATGCGTATTTGGGACATCCTCTGGTCTACATGTGTTCCCCTTTTATTCGGCCACAGAGTTTAGACTGAGACTATTTATGTCAAAGTCACGGACACTGAGAAAGAACAGCCATCGTTCATTTGGATTTGAAGAGATGTCCAGCTGATTAACGAAGCCTCCAAATGAAACACAAAATGAAAATAAATGCATCTTTAATAAAACAGTCCAACAGCAGAGCAATGACCCATCACAGCATTTCAGCACAAAGACACCATTCTGAGCACGAGCTTTTATTAGAATCCAAACAGAAATGAGCCTCAGTCTGACAGCCATTCTTACATCATGATTGATTGCTGAAAATTATCATAATCTCAAAGGGCTAATGGGTAATTTATCTCCCTGGTTGACAGGAGGAGGCCACTTTTGGCTCCTCTGGGTTATTGAGTGACTAATTCTGGCTTTGCCCAGACTGAAACATGGAGCACTGTCAGAGCTGAACTTTCTAAATATTGGCAATCAATGACGTTATTAGTGTTGCTGAAACCTGAGATGACACTTCTCTCTGGGCTCCTCCTCCACAGCTGCGATTCAGAAGATATTTATGAGCCAATTAGATTTTACCTGCGTTGTCAAGTCAAAACCATGCAGGAAAGCAGAGACGCAGTTTACTGTGTGATCTCTGCTGCTTTACATCTATTTAGTCATTACACTCCTTGTTTACGTGGCAGTCGGTTGTAAATTTCTGCGCTCTCTCGTGTAGGAAAGAGGAGATTTCCCCCCAAATGATGAGTCCTTCCTGGCTGTAATTCTCTCCTCACATTGTTGTGATTAGCTGCTTGAGCCTGCTGACACTGTGTCCAATTAGGGAAGCCCTCGTCTTGCTCCTGTCAGACTATATACTCTGTAATTCAGAGGAGAAAACACTCAGTTCTCACACACACACCGGCTCAACTGAGCTGTAAATGTGCAACTCAGCTGGGCATTTTTGTGTGTCAGACTAATCCAATGAATGCTGTTTGTCTTTTAGTTGATTTGGCAGGAGTTTGGCATGCCAGCATAGAGCTGTGTGTCATAGCGTTTTTATCGTTTTTATCTTTATCTTATTCTGGTTTATGTGTATTTATCAGAGGTCTGGGTTTGATGACAAGAATTACTTTAATATAAGACAAACGATATCTAGTTAAAAAGTTCAACAGCTAACTTAAAGTACACGAGCCCTGTAGATCTGCCTAGATCAGACCGTCCTCACACACTGAGTGGGCGTGCAAGAAGGAGACTAGTGAGAGAGGACACCAAGACACCTATGACTACTCTGAAGGAGCTCCAAGCTTCAGCAGCTGAGATGGAGAGACTCTGCAGACAACAACTGTTGGCCGGGTTCTTCACCAGTCAGAGCTTTATGGGAGAGTGGCAAAGAGAAAGACACTGTTGAAGAAAACTCAGATTCAATCTGGACTAGAGTTCACCAGAAGGACTGTGGGAGACTCCATGGTCAAGAGGAAGAAAGTTCTTTGGTCTGATGAGACCAGAATGGAGCTTTGAGACCATCAGACAAGACGCCAAACACTGACATCACCACAAACACACCATCCCCACTGTGGAGCACGCTGGTGGCAGCATCATGCTGTGGGGATGCTTCTCAGCAGCATCATGCTGTGGGGATGCTTCTCAGCAGCATCATGCTGTGGGGATGCTTCTCAGCAGCATCATGCTGTGGGGGTGCTTCTCAACAGCATCATGCTGAGGGGGTGCTTCTCAACAGCATCATGCTGAGGGGGTGCTTCTCAACAGCATCATGCTGTGGGGGTGCTTCTCAACAGCATCATGCTGTGGGGATGCTTCTCAACAGCATCATGCTGAGGGGGTGCTTCTCAGCAGCATCATGCTGTGGGGATGCTCCTCAGCAGCATCATGCTGTGGGGATGCTTCTCAGCAGCATCATGCTGTAGGGATGCTTCTCAGCAGCATCATGCTGTAGGGATGCTTCTCAGCAGCATCATGCTGTGGGGATGCTTCTCAACAGCATCAGGCTGTGGGGGTGCTTCTCAACAGCATCATGCTGAGGGGGTGCTTCTCAACAGCATCAGGCTGAGGGGGTGCTTCTCAACAGCATCATGTTGTGGGGGTGCTTCTCAACAGCATCATGATTGCAGCTTCTCCTTAATACTGACTTCAAGGCGGTGAACATTTATGCAGTCACTTATTTTACATTGTTTTTTTATTTTTTATTTTTTTATTTAACCAACATTTCTTTGTGGAAATCTGTTTTCACCTGAAGGACTAGAAGATTGATTTGAAAAATCAGTAAAAGGTCCAGGGGGTGAATACTTTTTACAGGTACTATTTATGTGAAGAACCCAAGAAATAAACCACTTTTTACTCCTTATGGTGAGAAAACTGAGAATTCCAGCTGTATGTCCTCTTCAGGCTTCCATAGTCAGCCTAACTATGAGTAGTCATCCACAGAAACAGTAGCCTAATAAATAAATGCCACAATAATCAGCTACAGCATATGCTCTAAATTCAAATGGCAGGGGTTATAATACCATGAAAATATAATGTGTGACATTAATAAGTCAGAATGGGTTTTTGCTTTAGAAAAGGACAATGCCATCTTCAGATGCTTCCCTGGTTAAATGCAGCCCTCATATTTCAGATCATCTTCACTGCAGGGCTGACAGCAGTAACAGAGAATCCAGAGAGGTTATTTTAGTGCTTTTACTTAAAGAAAGGATCAAAATATCACAAAAAAGCCTATCTGTTATATTTGTAGACATTTACACACCCTTTTCTTCTCAGTACCTGGTCTGAGGAGCAGAGACGACTGTTGGCCACGCAGCGCCCTCTGGTAAACTAACTGGAATCCTCTCAACTGGATGTCTGCTAACATTTATCATGTCATGAGCGATAGATGCAAACTAGCCAAAACTTTTGTTTTCATCGCTTTATTAGTTTTATTTACTTTGAAGTAGGGCTGGGCAATTAATCCAAATGTAGATTAAATCTCAGTGTGACCTACTGCAATTTTCAGATCACAGAGGGTGAAATATTTCTTTGACGTGTTTTGAAATCGCAGTTTAATTTTTTTTTTTTTTTTTTTTTTTGAGGCAGAGCTGTTTTGTTCTACACATCATGCAAACATTCAAACAAGTGCCAATTTTTACTAGAATAATTAAGAAAAGTTCCTACTTTCCTTGTTTTTTTGTTTGTTTGTTTGTTTGTTTGTTTGTTTGTTTGTTTGTTTGTTTTTGTTTTGTTTTGGGTTTCATTTTTTTTTTTTTTGTCTTCTTCAAAATAAGAAATCTGTAAAATCATCACCTCTCCATTACGTTTCATATCAAATTTGCAATATAGGACAAAACAATTGTAATAAGACATTTTTGTTAGATTGATTTGAATTTTGGGGGAAATTTGCCTTGAAAATTTAAAGTATCTTCTTGAAAATTTGATACATTTATTTGTAAATTTTTGAGAATTTGATTTGAATTTCTTAGGAAATTTGTTCTGAAAATTTTAGGTATTTTCATGTAAATTCTAACATTTATTTGTAAATTTTGATTCAAATTTCTGGGGGAATCAGCTTTGAAACCTTTGATAATTTCATGAAAATTTGAGAAATTTATTTGTAAATTTTTAAGAAGTTGATTTGATTGGGGGGGTTGGTATGTTGGATATAAATTTGGGGGAAGTAGCTCTGTGTGTTATATTATAGGACGGTTTATGGGATGAGGAACCTGTAGAATTATCACTTGTTAAATTTCAGTCACAATGTTGGGTGAAAAAAATCCCAACCAGATTATTTCCCCAACTCGTTCAGCCCTTTGAAGGTGTTTGAGTTTTATTTAGGAAAATAGAGGAGGAAGTGTCAGTCATGTAAAACCACCTCTACCAAACTGAGGAACTACTCACCTTATTCCTGGACGTTAGGAACTTCCAGTACAGTTAGAGCAAAAACGTGATTCTTCCAACGGTTTATTCAAGGATTTAGCATCAACATCGGGTGTTTTTATATTTATCTGTGTTACTGTAAATAAAAATATTTTACTTTTGGAGTATTTCTACCAGCAGTCGTAATATCGTTATATGAATCAGTAAGCTGATTGTTTTCTCGGTTAATCTGTTTATGATCCAAAATGGTTTAAAGTGGAAGCAATACTTCTTGTCTTTAGTTCAAAATCTGTCTCAAGCAGAAGAATTTCACGTTGTGAATCATTTCCCAGTGATGCCAGAATGAATTATAGTGATTGCATGTTGATTTTTATAATTAATGTTGATTTATAATCAACTGACACCAAAGCCACAGAGCATAAAGCAGAAGTCATATAGTGGGCCCTTCCTGTTTTAGTTTTTAACAGTTAAACTCTGGGCCGCTGTGTTGGCCCTGCTTCAGTACTGGAACTCTGACAACACAGTCAGTCAGTCGTCCTTCTTACTGATGGCAGCATTTCATAAAAACTGGCAGCAGATGTGTTTCTGTAGCTCTAAATTATTAGATATTACACACTGAGGTTATTTTTGCACAGTCAAGATTTGGTTTTCTTTTCCTGACCATTCACCCACAAAAACGGCCTCCAAAACCCGAGAACTTTAGTTTACAACCTTTAGAGACCAGAGGGCTGTCTGCAAAATTACACAGAATTTCAAACTTTATTTCACACTTTATGTATCACTCTTATAAACATTTAAGAAAATGAAATGAACTCACCTAAAAGCTTCAACCATGGGCTTTAACCACAGTCGTCTTTGTCCTCACGGTCGACGAAATGAAACAAAGAAACAGAATCAAATCCAAATTTTCCACTTCCTCCTCTCTGAAGTTCTCAACCTCAACTATAAAACCTTACCGTCCACCAGCTTTCCTACGCCATGGCTGAAGCTGAAAACCAAATTCACTTTTATCCTCTCTGCCTTCTACATGTCTACATGTGTAGCATCGCAGTAAATCAGTGATATGCCTTAAAAACAATAAGATAATCCAAAACCAACGTTGCATCAGGCCTTAAGTTTAAGAAGCTTGGAATAAAAAGTGTTTTTATATGTTTTTGTTTTGTTGGAGAGGAGAAGGTGACTTTAAACTGGAGGAGTGATTCCCCTAAACACTTTAAATCAGAAACCCGAAAAAAAAATAAGGAGAAAAGAGTCAGAATTAGAAAACAACTCCTCACAAAGTTCTTTCCAAAGAAGCGTGAGGGCGTGTGAGTGAAGAAAGCAGGGACAGAGATCAGGATGAGGATAGTAGAGGAGAAAGAAAGCAGGGACAGAGATCAGGATGAGGACGATAGAGGAGAAAGAAAGCAGGGACAGAGATCAGGATGAGGATGAGGGAGGAGAAAGAAAGCAGGGACAGAGATCAGGATGAGGACGATAGAGGAGAAAGAAAGCAGGGACAGAGATCAGGATGAGGACAATAGAGGAGAAAGAAAGCAGGGACAGAGATCAGGATGAGGACGATAGAGGAGAAAGAAAGCAGGGACAGAGATCAGGATGAGGATAGTAGAGGAGAAAGAAAGCAGGGACAGAGATCAGGATGAGAACGATAGAGGAGAAAGAAAGCAGGGACAGAGATCAGGATGAGGACGATAGAGGAGAAAGAAAGCAGGGACAGAGATCAGGATGAGGACGATAGAGGAGAAAGAAAGCAGGGACAGAGATCAGGATGAGGACGATAGAGGAGAAAGAAAGCAGGGACAGAGATCAGGATGAGAACGATAGAGGAGAAAGAAAGCAGGGACAGAGATCAGGATGAGAACGATAGAGGAGAAAGAAAGCAGGGACAGAGATCAGGATGAGGATAGTAGAGGAGAAAGAAAGCAGGGACAGAGATCAGGATGAGGATAGTAGAGGAGAAAGAAAGCAGGGACAGAGATCAGGATGAGGATAGTAGAGGAGAAAGCAGGGACAGAGATCAGGATGAGGACAATAGAGGAGAAAGAAAGCAGGGACAGAGATCAGGATGAGGATAGTAGAGGAGAAAGAAAGCAGGGACAGAGATCAGGATGAGGATAGTAGAGGAGAAAGAAAGCAGGGACAGAGATCAGGATGAGGACGACAGAGGAGAAAGAAAGCAGGGACAGAGATCAGGATGAGGATAGTAGAGGAGAAAGAAAGCAGGGACAGAGATCAGGATGAGGATAGTAGAGGAGAAAGAAAGCAGGGACAGAGATCAGGATGAGGACGACAGAGGAGAAAGAAAGCAGGGACAGAGATCAGGATGAGGATGAGGCAGGAGAAAGAAAGCAGGGACAGAGATCAGGATGAGGACAATAGAGGAGAAAGAAAGCAGGGACAGAGATCAGGATGAGAACGATAGAGGAGAAAGAAAGCAGGGACAGAGATCAGGATGAGGACGATAGAGGAGAAAGAAAGCAGGGACAGAGATCAGGATGAGGACGATGTGTTGGGGTTGTGAAGAGGAGAAGAGGACTGTCATCTAAGGGGCCCTGTGTGGTTTTCCCAGAATCCCAGCTTGATTCGGGCCCCTGGCTCTCTGCATCATGTTTTCTACAGAAATACATGAAAACACAAAGCAGTTAGGCAGCTGAGCTGAAAGTGTCAGTATTCGCTAACTTTATTTCAGGTGTCTATGAGGGTGCGATTATCGCAGGGCGGGAACAATGTGGCGGTAAGAAGTGAGGGCGCCGCTGACAGTGGGGGTGAAATCCTCCAAACCAAAGATGTTGATCAGGCTGTCCTCATGTTTCTGTGAGGACAGTGATGCCTGAGTGAGTGACGTACTGTAATAATCACGTACTCTGAAATGAACTGAGTCATTGTGTGATGATAATGGCAGCTCTGTTTACGCAGAGGCAGGAGCATCACAGACAGAAAAGCAGCGTGGAAAGGACAAGGGCAGGTCCACTCAGATAAATAATACAATTAGAGTTGATTTCACACTTCATGCAAAAAGTGCTTTTTTTGACTCATCATCACGGCTCTGTCTTTCACCAGGGACCGCTGCGGCACAAACACAGATGCTGAGCGCCGAGCCCAAGGCCAGGACGCTGGTGAGTCAGAGTAATCAGCAGCGTTTGTGAATGGAGGCTAAGTGAGAGATCATTCAGTCAAAAAAAAGGAGGAAAAACAGGCTTTCAGTTGACGTCATTGGTCTTAATCACTCAATTATAGCAGCTTCCCGAAGGTAGCTGTGCTTTATCTTTGCTGTTTTTCTGCCCTCAGGTAAATTGTGAGCAGCTGACTGATGCAGACGAGGCGGCCACTCTGAGGGAGCGATGAGAGATCGTTCACACTTTGAGTCATTCAGACATCTGAGCTGGAAATCCTGAATCGTCCTGTACCTGAGAAGTTTTACTACGCTCTCAAGATAACATGAAGGGGACGAGATAAGGGAAACGCAGCACGGAGGAGGCCTCAGAAGGCGATTAATCTAGAGTGATATGAGGAACAGCCTCTACCAATGTGGCCAGAAGTATATGGACATCCCTTCTCAGCTTACATGTTACATGTGGGCAGTTTAATGTTTGACTTTCAGCCACATTTAAATACCTTAAAACAATGTTTGAGCTCAGTAATGCTTTAGGAGGCTTTCAGGGGTTTCTGCAGCCGGACTAAAAAATCTAGAGGAAAGCAGGAAGCCAGAAAAGCTGACGCTGTGGCAGCTCAGTAGTCCCCATTAAAGTAGATAAATTAGATGTTCAGCAACAATAATATGTGTCAGCTTTAAATATGATGACAGTTAAGATAGACAAAGAAACAGTCAGGTTACACTGAAAAGAGTAAAACGTTGGTTGAACATTGTTAGGAATTCTTAGATTTTTAAGTAACTGGATGATTTTTCTCAGTGAGAATGCCCCCTGCTCGTTGAGGCAAACCTGGTGCAGCTGAGGCGTTTCTCCCAGCTGAGAGCTGTTGGTGATCAGCAGGGAGGCTAAAGGGAGCAGGCTGCTGCTCAGTTGGCTTGGGTTTCCAGTGTGTGAGGGTCAACGCCATCAGCTGGCTCTCTGTTGGTGTTTGAGTTTAAGGAAAAAGAGAGTTTTGTTTCAGGGCTTTTGGTTTGTGTGTGAGGAGGAAAACCAAAACTATTTTATTTCACTTACCCCTTATTGGAGAGTGACTCCCACCTATCCTTATTTAGGGTCAAACTTGTAGTTCCTCTATAGTTTCCATAGACTGAGAGGGTGGCAGTGAGGAGAAATAATCCCCTGCCACCTTTCTGAAATCCAAGACCCAGTTTTTGTTAGTTTCCCCGTTAGAGACCTTTCTGATAAAATTTGTGTTTTTGGGGGGGAAACGTAACAACTGGGGGCTCGATGTAATAAACCTGATTTTATTTGAGTTGGTCGCTTTAAAATCTTGAAAATTTGTGTGCTGCATGAATCATGGAGTTTAGTGTGGAGTCATTTGTGGAGAACCCCACTAAGGAGGCGCGTAACCTCTGTAAAAAGGATGATCTGTTGCAAACTGCTGGCCAGTTTGGCATCACAGTAAAGGCAGGCAGCAGAAAGGATGACATTAAACAAGCTGTGGTTTAATTAGCAGAGCGTGGTGATGAAGAGGGTGAAATTGACCGTGCTGAGGATGTTTCATTGAAACGATTAGAAATGAAGTTCAAGCTGGAGCAGCTGAGATTAGAACATAAAAGGATGGAATTTCAAAAAGAGAGCGTGAAAGGCAGAAAGAGACGGACCTACGGTTAAAAGAACTTGAACCTGAGGAGCTGCGAATAAAGTCAACACAACAGTTTATGTCTACGGAGTCTGACCTTGCTCGTAACAGCAGACTTGTGCCACCATTTAATGAAAAAGAGGTGGACGAGTATTTCACACTTTTTGATTTAAAAAATCTCATTCTGCTAGAGCAGTTCAAGCGCTGTGTTCATGAGAGAATTACAACATATCTCAATGAACATAGAGATTTAACTCTCGAAAAAGCTGCTGTCCTGGCTGACGAGTATGCACTCACTCACAAATCAACACTTCCTCCAAAGTCACCAAACACCAACATCAAACGTACAAAATCCCCAAAAGCCCTTTTCCAGGGTCTGCCATAACTTCAGAGTCAACCACTTCAAGCCAAGTAGAGTATTCTACTGCCACAACAAGGGTCACACAGTCCGTGACTGTCCGGTCTCGCAAAAGAAAAATGAGAAACCCAAAACAGTCGCCTCGCTGGGAAGAGACAAAATCAGTGAAGCTTTGTTTGAGAAATTTGAATCTGTCAAAAAGGATTTACCAGATGAGATTAAGCCCTCAGAGGGATTAGTGTCTCTGCCTGGAGGTGCCAACAAGAAATCTGACGATACTGAGACACACGGCAGCGCCACAGTCCATCTGGTTGAGGGGTGTGTTACCCTTAACTGAAGAAATGACAAGGGGGAACAGTAACGGTTAGATGAACTGGTTTAAGGAACCGTTGTTTAACGGTTAGATGAACTGGTTTAAGGAACCGTTGTTTAACGGTTAGATGAACTGGTTTAAGGACCCGTTTTTTAATGGTTAGATGAACTGGTTTAAGGAACCGTTGTTTAACGGTTAGATGAACTGGTTTAAGGAACCGTTGTTTAACGGTTAGATGAACTGGTTTAAGGACCCGTTTTTTAATGGTTAGATGAACTGGTTTAAGGACCCGTTTTTTAATGGTTAGATGAACTGGTTTAAGGAACCGTTGTTTAACGGTTAGATGAACTGGTTTAAGGAACCATTGTTTAATGTAAATCTGGACTGTGACATTGTTGAAGGTTCTGTTGAATTGTGATTAGAGATGGTTTTCCTGTAGAAGAAATCTCATTTCTCTTAGTAAATGACTTGGCAGGTGACAAGGTCACAGGTCATCTACCAGACCCTATTGTGTCAGAGGTGCCTAAAATTGAAGAAAAGGAAGGTTGGCAGAGTCGCACCCTGAGGTTGTGTCTTGCGTTGACACTCGTGCGAAGGCTAACAGGGAGGCTGGTAGCCCTCTACTGATGATGTCAGAGATCTCACTGTGGTTGGTTCGTCTGAGGTTTTTTTCTGCGATTCTGACTCTGAGATTGCTCCTGAAAATAAATCGTCTATTGGTGAGCATGTTAATGCTGATGGGGATGTTGAGCATCACGTTCCGGTCGGTCTCTCAAAGAAGAAATTGTGTGATGCCGACTTTGTCGAAGCCCCTGAGTCGGTTTTCTCTTTGAGCAGTCCAACAGTGAACAGAGATGTGAGATGTCTACTTATCGCATTAAAATGTCTCGTGAGCAGCTCGTTGAGGAGCAGCAGGAAGAGGTTTCTTTGTCACCCCTGTATGTTGGCCTCCATTTAGAAGAGGACTGTGATGATGTCCCAGTGGGATACTTTAAGAGGGGCGGCGTTTTAAGGAGGAAATGGCAGCCGTGTCCTGTTGTGGAAGGTGCCAAGTCGGCTGTATCTCAAATAGTGGTCCCAACACCTCTTCGCCCTGAGATACTGAGGCTGGCACGTGTAGGGAGTATGTCTGGCCATCTTGGTGTTGATAAGATGTATAACTGGATTTCACAAAATTTCTTTTGCCCAGGTCTGAAAACAGACATTAGGGAATTTTGTAAAGCCTGTGAAGTTTGCCGGTTAACAGGCAAACCAAATCAAGTGGTGCCGGCTGCTGCCTTGCAACCCACAACTGCTTCTGATGAGCCGCTCAGCAAAGTGCTGGTGGAGTGTGAGGACCCCGGGGATGAGGGGGTTCAAGTTTTGTTTGCAAAGAGAAAAATCTTGGAAGATCGAGCTGCTCATTCTCGATCATTTGATGTTGAGGATCAGATGTTGATTTTGTTGCCTGTTACGTCTCCTGTTGAAGTGCGGTTTACTGGACCGTGCTCTGTGGTTAGGGAGGCTGGAGGCGTGGATGGCATCAGACTTCAGACAGAAAACACCACAGCGTCCCATTAACTTGATTATGACAACGATGCTGCTGGCTTTTATTCTGGTTTTGGGAGTCAGTGAGGTCTACGCTTCAATCTCTGGTCCTATAGTGGTTTATACAGACCACAACCCTCTGTTTCTGCACCAATCAGCTTTTGCAAACAATCGACAGCTCAGATGGAGTTTAGCTCTGCAGGATTTTCTGCTGGAAATCCAAAGTACCAAAGAAAAAGACAGCAAAGGATAATTTAGTAGCTGAGGGTTTGTTCTAAAGATTATTTCAGTGTATATTGGATCATTTCTCTGTGGATGGCCTTTTCTTTTTGGAGGAAAAAAATCTGAAAACAAACAAACAAAAAAAACAGTAAAAAAAGTGAATCTTTGGAAAACTGTCATATTTGTTTAGCTCTGTAACCTGTAACGTTGGCTTTTTAAGTTGATGTTTTGGACATTGTGTGGTTTTGTGGCCTGTTCAAACCTCTAGAGCCATGGCTGCAGTTGGCAACATTTACTCTTTTTGATATACTGGAGTGGGAATTTGCTTTGTATTTGGCAACAAATCTGTTAGATTTGTTGTGTTTCAGGGGAGGTGTTATGAATTCTTAGATTTTTAAGTAACTGGATGATTTTTCCCCACAAAGCTCAGTGAGAATGCCCCCTGCTCGTTGAGGCAAACCTGGTGCAGCTGAGGCGTTTCTCCCAGCTGAGAGCTGTTGGTGATCAGCAGGGAGGCTAAAGGGAGCAGGCTGCTGCTCAGTTGGCTTGGGTTTCCAGTGTGTGAGGGTCAACGCCATCAGCTGGCTCTCTGTTGGTGTTTGAGTTTAAGGAAAAAGAGAGTTTTGTTTCAGGGCTTTTGGTTTGTGTGTGAGGAGGAAAACCAAAACTATTTTATTTCACTTACCCCTTATTGGAGAGTGACTCCCACCTATCCTTATTTAGGGTCAAACTTGTAGTTCTTCTATCGTTTCTGTTAGAGACCTTTCTGATAAAATTTGTGTTTTCTTTGGGGGAAACGAAACTACATTAAAAAAAAATGAAGTAATCAATCACATGAAACATTTGGAATTGAATCAATTTTTTTTATTTGATAAATGTAAATTTTTTAAGGTTCATAGAAACTATGATTAAAGGTTTACCAATCTAATTATTTTAGATTGTCCTAAACTGAAAATAAAAATTTCCCTTAATCAACCGATAGAAATATTTCACTTATTTGAGGTTGGAGAAAAGATTTTTTTAGGTTGTTTCAATTAAGAAATAAGTTGTTTTTATTTTAAATATAAAGTAAAGCAAATAAAATTTTCTAAAAATGCTTTAAATGGAGAATACAGCACACGCTCCTTTATCCATCCATTTTCTATACCGCTCATCCCACTGGGGGTGGGGTCTATCCCAGCCAGTTTAGAGTCACCTGATGAGGGTTTTTTGGAGGCCAGAGTACCTGGAGAGAACGCCTAGGTGCACGGTTTCACTGGGAATACTGCAAGGCCCAGACCGGGAAGTGAACCAGCGACCTTCTTGCTGTGAGGCGACAGCGCTAACCCCTGCACCACCGTGCCTCCCACAAGTCTTGAAAGTCAACTAAACACATTTTTCCTGGAAACTCCTGCTACTTTGGTCCAATGGGGGAGCAGAGATGTATTAAAGGGGACGTATTTTGCCCTTTAAGACAAGTTTATATCAGTCTCAGAGGCCCCCAAACATGCTGAAGTTTATTGCTGAATAATAGTAGTACAGGATTCTTGCAGGAAGTAGATGTGGCTCTCCTGATGTTTCAGGCACTTCTGTCCAAAGTTTAGGACCTGACTGGGATTCAAACCATCAATCTCCCAGTTAAAAGTCAGCAGGGTAACCCACTGAGCTAAACTGGAAGCAGGAAAACACTCAAAATGTCCTCTTTAACGTTTATTCAGACATAACAGACCACAACGGACGCGTTTTGACCCGTAGGTCAACGCTGGACGCCTGTGCTGGAGTGTAGAGGGAGAGCCGCTCAGAGAGCGACGGCTGCTGTTGCATCAGGTGTTTCTGAATCCTCTCTGGACCTACGGGACGCAGTTACGAATGCTCACAGCAGGCTTAAGGCAATAAAAACACATGGATCCAGTTTAATTTGGTGTCCAGCTGCCAGTTTAAATCAAAAAATAAAGATTCAACCTTTAAGATCATTTAGAAGATGCAGATTTAATGAACAACAATAATTTCAGGCTGTTATAAAACAAAAACTACTTCAATCCAACAACAGCATTGTTGTTCTTTCATCAGTGTAGGGTCGGGCAGATTTGACTTTTTTTCATTTATTGTTTCGTATTTTTGTCCATTTTTTTCATCATTTTTGCCATCATTGTTTTCTTGTCATGATTTTTTGTCCTTTTTTCCGTCATTTTGTTAATGATTTATTTCAGATCAATTCATTGATTTCTTTTTGTCATTTTTGTCCCATTTTTACACGATTTTTTTCTTTATTTTTTCCCTTTTTTTTTCTTTTTTTTTTAAATAGATCTTCTTAAAAAGTGACCTTCTTGGTTTACACTGTGAGCAATCATATCTTGCAGATTTAGTAGACACTTTTAATAGCTTCTGCCCGTCATCATGTGAAATTCATTCCTGAAACTAAAACAGAGGGTTAGGGTTAGGGGTTAGGGTTAGGGTTAGGGTTAGGGTTAGGGTTAGGGTTAGGGTTAGGGTTAGGGTTAGGGTTAGGGTTAGGGTTAGGGTTAGGGTTAGGGTTAGGGTTAGGGTTAGGGTTAGTGTTAGGGTTAGGGTTAGGGTTAGGGTTAGGGTTAGGGTTAGGGTTAGGGTTAGGGTTAGGGTTAGGGTTAGGGTTAGGGTTAGGGTTAGGGTTAGGGTTAGGGTTAGGGTTAGGGTTAGGGTTAGGGTTAGGGTTAGGGTTAGGGTTAGGGTTAGGGTTAGGGGGTTAGGGTTAGGGTTAGGGTTAGGGTTAGGGTTAGGGTTAGGGTTAGGGTTAGGGTTAGGGTTAGGGTTAGGGTTAGGGGTTAGGGGTTAGGGGTTAGGGGTTGGGGGTTAGTGTTAGGGGTTAGGGGTTAGGGGTTAGGGTTAGGGTTAGGGGTTAGGGTTAGTGTTAGGGGTTGGGGGTTAGTGTTAGGGGTTAGGGGTTAGGGGTTAGGGGTAAGGGTTTATTAATATGAAGAGCATTTTTTCCTCCATTGAAAACTACAGACAGACGGGGGAAGCTGGTGGAGCTGGGCAGCAGATCTCTTCTTGTTATTCTGTTGTTGCTTTGACTGAAAGCTCCTTTTTTAACCCAGATTGAATGGAAGTAAATTTAAATGCACCTCAGTTTAAACTAGGGGTTCTCAACACTGGGGTCGGGACCTTCATGGGGGTCGCAAGATGCCCTAAAAGAACTAAGAATATTTTTTAAATGTCAGTGTTGCTGCTTCACACCAATTTTGCTAAATTTTAACCTGTTTTGTCACTTTTTCCACCAATTTTACCACATTTTTGCCACTTTCTATTTCTGCCAGTTTTTACCACTTCTAAACCAAGTATCGCCCCTTTACACCTGTTTTTGCCTCTGTTGACCCACTATTGTTCCTTTTAACCTGTGTTACCACCTTTAATGCCCATTTCAATCACATTTCATTATTTGATATGCTCATTTTTGTCAGTTTAACCCATTTCTCCCATTTTCTGCCCGTTTTCTGTGTTAGCTAACCCATTTTTGCCAGTTTATATTCATTTCCATCCCATTTCACAAAATTTTCCTCCAGTTTTTGCAAACTCAAAGTCATTTCAGTCACTTTGAAATTCCCCTTACCACTCTCTATCCACTCTTTGCTTTTATTTTTACCAATTTAATCAAATTTCTCAACTTCTAACCAATTTCTGTAATTTTTGAAATACAATTTCATCACCTTTTTCACCATTTTTGCCATCATTAACCTATCTTAGCCATTTTTTAACCATTTTACTTCTGGGATTTGAACTCTTTCTTGAGAAGGCTGTCGACCACACAAATGGATAAAAGATTAAAAGAGACCTGCTTCTTTGGTAAGAGTGGTGATTTGTCAGGTTAAAGCTCTCCCCTTTATCCCCTTATGGGTGGTCTTGTCTGCACTATTCTACAATAATCTTGGCTGTTCATCCACCTTCAGGTCCTGTGGGGGTCCCCGGTCTCTGGCACCTTTATTTGGGGTCCTGGGCTGAAAAGGTGGGGAACCCCTGGTTTAAACACCAAAAGAACGAGGATTAGATCCAGACTTCAGGAGTGTTGAATCAGTTATATCACCAGGTTTATGTCAGTACAGTCCTACCATTCCTCACACCTCCACTCAGGTGAAGCCTGAGCGTGACTCAGCCTGATAGTACAACCTCTGAGGAGAGAGCTTCAGTGGGAGCTGAGAGGATCAGTCTGACTCTCATACAGTCTTTCTTCCTCTCACTGGAGGAGACTGGGTGGTAAAGCAGGTTTATTGATTTATTTCAGTTCCTGCTTTAGTGCCTGTGAATGTGGAGGATTTCAGATCTATTACAGCAAAGAGAGTTTTACAGTCCGATCACGTCTTCAGGACTCTGATGTGTTCGAAAAATGTTTCAATTTAGCAGCAAAAGGTCTAAAAAGAAAGGGCAGAGAATCATCCAGTAAAACATGGATCATGTCTGCATGTGTGTATATGCATATTTTTCATTATTAAATAGGTATTTATATTTCAGTATCCATAAAATGTCACAAGAATGGAAACTGTAAATGTAAAATCTTTGGTGAAAAATGTCAGAATTTGCTTTAAATAATGCTAAAGCTGCCTGGAGCCCTTTTTCAAACAAATAAATAGGTTTATTAATTTTAATACTGACTTATTTTTCCCCTTACTGTTTCTCATTATCAGATAATTATTCAGTTTCACAACACTGACTGGCTCTTACCTAACCATTATAAAAAGTCTTTAGTTGCAGGTAAACAGTCCAAAACACTTTCTGCACTTTTCAAAGTAAAAGCCCGCTTTAGCATTTCTGTTGTGAAACTTCCGTCGTTTGGACATAATGCTTTTATTTTGAAAAGCTCCACTGTCCACTGAATCGGGTCACTTGTTGGGAGGTTTATTTGGGTAAAACAGAAAGTATGACAGGGCTTTAAATGCAGGGACACAACGCCAACACGCTGCAAACACGTGCCTGGTATGATAGCTGTGACGTGTGCGTGCCGTAGCGGACGTTTGCCAGTCTAAAACAGCGGGTTAAGGCACTGGTGACAAAAACAGCAGCCTCCTGTAACCTCAAGTTTATCTGATTAATTTATTTGTTCAATCCACATCTGAGAAACACAGACATCTATCCATGAAGTTGAATGTGTCTGATCATGCATGGTCCCTTTTAATACCACATTAATTTATGATATCACATTGTTGATGAAGCCTTTAAATCTTGCCAGTGATTTTGGGATATTTCCCATAACACTCTGGAAAATCTCTGTTTGATGGGCCATGTACCCCGAACACTTCACCCCACCCCTCTGTTCCAAGATGGGGCACCACCTAACCACTGGGCCATCCCTGAACCCCCTTTTTGTTATTGAGTTTGTTTTTTACTCAGTAAAGGATGCTGTTTAAAATATAATGAAGTATGATAAAAGTATACATGCATTAAAGTAAAGAAAAACTACTTTAAAAAGAGGGGGAAACTGTAGTTAGTCTTTATGGCCACAAGATGGTAGTGTTTATCCATTTCTGACTAATTTTGCATTTCCATCATGAAACACAGACTTTAACTGACCAAACAGAACACCTCTCTCTGAGCTTGAAGCTTCAGTATCTGCTGCTCAGCAGGATAAAGCTGGAACTTCAGGTAGAGGGCTTTCTGTCACCAGCACAGAGGCAGAAATGTAACTTCAGTGCCTGTGTGTTCTCCTCTGCACAAAGCAACCTGACAATAGAATGAGCTCCAATCAGTGACGGAAAAGTCAGAATTACAGAGAACTTCACCTGCAGGTGGAGGAAACAGCAGAAGGAAAATGAGAGAAGAAGAAGCAAAGCTGATGAACCGAAGGTTAAAAAAAAAGATACAGCTGTAATTTGAAGTGTAAGGCATCATCTTCCTCTAAAATGTTGAAGATTTCATACATGTGTGGAATATCTGTGATGCATGTCTCAACTGTTTTCAGCACCTTGGCGCAAGGATGCACTCCTTCAGGGGAATGCCAGGTAGCGGGGCACCAAACATCCTCATCGCTACGGCAACAAGAACCAAGAGACACCACATCACTGATCATCAACTGGCGGCCCGGGAGCCATATCAGGCCCTCCAAAGCTTCCTGTCTGGCCCCTGAAAGATCATTAGATTCAGAAAGGGGGAAAGACGATGTTGTGGTCGAGGTTATTAGAGTTTACTAAAGCTAACTAAATAACTAAAACTCAAAAATCATTTCAGTGAACTGAAACTAAATAAAAACTACACTTTACTGAAAAAACAACAACTAACTAAAACTGTATAGTGCGCTTAAAAACCTAACTAAAATCAAATAAAAATGGAGACAAAGTCTCCTTAGTTTTAGTGTTTGACACAACCAGACTGACTGGCACCTACACCAGAGTCTGAGGAGAGTAAAACGGTCTGATCTGATTGGTTAAGACTTCACACAGTGGTAGTTTTATGTCTGGAGTTTTATTCAAACATCATCTTTAAATAAATAAAATGAAAAGTGAAGAGTATCCTGTTAGAATATGTTTTAAAAATATATGACGTTCCCGCACCCCGACATGTACCCGAAAAACTAAAACTAAAAAAAACACAGAAATGAAGCATGTTTGCAAAATAAAAACCAAACTAAACCAACAAACCTGCAGGAACAACTAATTAAAACTAAACTGAAATTGAGAAAAGAAATAAAAATAAAAACTATTGAAAAATAAAAAACTATTATAACCTTGGTTGTGGTGAAGTTCTGATAAACTGGCGCTTCAGCAGCATCCACGCTAATCTCCTCCTCCATCTGCGCCTGAAAGTACCGCCCCTCGTCTCTGATTGGTCCTGTCGCTTTCTAACCGGCCCAAACGTTCAGATGGGAGCTTTAAGATGGATTCACCAGTGAGAAACAAGGAAACGGCCCCATCATCTGCTTTGCAAGGTTTAAAAGTCTCACAATGAGGCCCATTTTTGAGTTTTGTGTAAAATAATGTCAGTTTTGGCTTTTTTGTTTTGTTCCGATGCACATAAAGGAAATAAACACGTTTATACCAAAAACATTTATAATTGCAACAATTTCTGGGAGAAATGGTGGATTTTCTGGAAAAATTCCAGGGGTGCCAATACTTTGGTCCATGGCTGTAGACGCCTCATTGATGGCTGGCTGTACGTTGACATAGCCGCCATATTGGGAGAGGCAAGTCCGCTACGTCAGGCAATACAAGTCGACGAAGAGTACGTGAACTGTCGGAATAAGCACAAACGATTACATTCATTGATTTAAATGCAAATACCAATACCAAAAACAACAAATGAAGGAGATTTTGAGTAAGAATCTGCATTTTTTTGACCCCAAATTATTCAATTAGCATTTAAATTTCATCTCCACTTTCAGTGTCTTATAAGAGACACTTAATTTCTAATTTCCAGAAAATTGTCTGTTAACTAGGTAATCATTTAATGTTACTGCTCCTTTTCAAATTTAAAGGCAAGATAGAAATCAGATTAAAAATTAAATCCACATCAAATCCACCATTGAACATATAGATATATTTTTACCCATTTTTAAAGACCTTGAAAAGCCACCCAAACCTCGGCTTGACAAGCTTCTGTAAGGGCTACTGGTCAGTCAATAATAAAACGGCTAAAACCCCATAAAAATCTTTACTGCAACTCAAAATGATCAAACAATCACAACAGAAGCCTCACGTTCCCAGCAACATTTATTACACAAAAACAAAACACACAATATGCAAGACTTTGACAAACAGGAAACTCATTTTTAGGTCCAGTTATTTTATTTCAAGTCAACAGAAGAGGACACCTTCAAAATGTGGAGAAAACAAAACTAAAATTAAATGAGTTGTAATGAAAGCAGTCTATACATTTGAACAATTTTAAACCAGTCAACAGGTTTGAGAATTTTAATTTTCAGTATTTTGGTTGGAATTTGTTATTTTGAACACCAAATTCTTGAGACTACAGATTCTACCATTGGATTATTAAACACTGGACAAATTAATACAATGTTTCATTGATTATCAAGGTTAAGATTTAGTTTGATCTTGAACAGGTCAATAATTAGTGCTGAAATCTTCAACACTGACAGAACAAGGGAAAGACCAGGAAGTGGACAAGCCGCCATTGCTGTGGTGGAAACCCGTTCTGATATAGAAGTGTGTTTGAGTGAGAGCATGGTGGCAACCAGTTACAGCAGGAGTGTCAAACTCAGTCACAGCAGGGGCCCAAATCTGAGTCTAGGTCTAACCTGAGGGCCTTCTTAGGGGAGGCTCACTCTCACACACTTTGAAAACCCCTGCAGTTGGGCATGGGCCAACTATCTTAGGCCAGACTTGTTTTTAATTAGCTTTGCCAAGAACTTAACTTTAGGAGGGGTAGAAGCAGCTGAATAGTTGGAGATATTGCAAAAGATAGCATGCTTACATTGGGCATAACATACATGTATTTTAAGAGAATGGCGGCAAATCAAGTGTTGCACTATTTATCAAGCAGACAACGTCACAGCTTAGTGCACAAAACAGAGCACATATGTAGTGTGAATGTCAGTCCCAGCAGTTACCATCATTGGTTCTGTCGTCCAGCGCCTGTATGTGGGTGAGGAGCGGAGTGTTTTCCAGACCTCAGCTTGGACAAAGGCCTCCCCCGCCATCCTTGGTGTCTCTTCCTCCTCTGAGTTGAAGGACCCGTTGGCATGGGAAGTTCAGGGCTTCAGCTGCAGCTCTGGCAGTGGAACTCCAGGAAAGCATTTAGGGATAATTCCCAAAATGTGTCACTGTGATGAGAAGGAATGCAGCGCTGCAGGAACTCTGGACAGCATGAATGCGTGTCAAGGTGGTCTTGGAAGTCACTTCTTATCAAGGTTGTTGCTTTTCCTCATTCATGTGTTCACAGGTTTAAAAGGGCAGTCTCCCTCTCTGTGTCAATGGTCTTAACTCTGCAAAACACAACACAACTGATTCATTACTCTCTTACTATGACAGAGAAAGGATTGCTGATGCACATGGACCCTTTATTTTGTTTCCTCCTAGTATAAAGCAAAGGTACATTTCTCTAATTCAGTGTCTCATTTTTATAAATTGGTCGCAACAACACAAAATAAAAAGATGAATAAAAAAATCTGCTTAACTTTTTATGTAATAGATAGAAAATTGTCATTTATTCTGTTGTTACCTTGGAATACAGATGGGTCATCACTTCCCTGCAACAACACAAAAGAGGTTCACTCTGTCCTTGACATGCCACAGTGATGTCCATCCTGCAGAAGCAACAAGAGGGTACAGTGCTGTTCACCCTTAGAGCTCACTGACATTTTTGTCACCATCATGTCTCGCCTGGACATTCTGTCTTAAAAAGCTAGTCAAACATCAACCCTGTGGTGCACAGTCAAGCTCTAAACATGTTTTCTTCAGGACAACCTGGGCTTGAAGAATATATCTACAGTAAGGTCACTTGAACATTTAACAAGTTAGGACTCTAAAGACAAAAGAAAAAAAATTGGAATTTGAAACCCAGCGATTTGTTTTTATAACACACAGAAAACATTAGTGACTAAACCTTTTCATAGCACACACTTGTTCTCCATCTCTTGGGGACAAAACAGAAACAAAAAAAAAAAAAAAAATACATTTTATGACTATCGCTTTTCAAAATATCTATCATGTCTATGGACGAAGAAAAGTCCATGCATTTTTTGCACTTAGATTCATTTGTGCCAGTCCCAAAGCAGCAGAGACGCAACTGGTTGACTACAACTCCCACAATGCATTGCGGTAAACAACACAGCAATGCCCTGGGCAGAAAGGTGAAGTCAGTGATCGAAAATGGATTAAAAATAGCGTCACACAAAAAATACAAATAAACAAAATCTGCATAACTTTGTATGCCATTGCTAGAAAAATGCAGTTTTCCTGTTCTTACCATGAAATGCAGATCAGTCATCACATCTCTGCAACATGACAGCCTGGTTCACTCTGTCCTTGACATGCCACAATGATGTCCATCCTGCAGAAGCAACAAGAGGGTACAGTGCTGTTCACCAGAACATCAGCAGTCCTCCACTTATACTGGAGTAGTGTATGGGTCAGTCTGGGTCGTACCACAATAGTAGAGACAGTCTGCTCCCTCTCTCAGCCCAGGTCTTTGTCCAACTGCAAGGCAATCATGCTCATGCACACGCTGGAAATAAGAATGCACCAGTTACAAAGACTAGACTCCTGCATCAATACCATCTGCAAACAACAACAACCACTAAAACAAACAATATTTACCTGAGGTTCAGGTACCTGGGGGCATAGAGGGTGCAGCAAGTCCTGCTCCCTCTCTCAGTCCAGGTCCTTGTCTGACTGGCTGCAAGACAACCAGACTGGTCAGCAACATGGAGGAGGTCCAAAGGCGCTAAAATAGAGAAAGATATTTTTTTGCATGCCAAAAATCTGCCCTAATCACAGAAAAATATACACTCAAACATCTGCACAGCTTTGTTTGTAGAAAATTGGTATTTATCCTTCTTACCATGAAATGCAGATCAGTCATCACTTCTCTGCAACATGACAGCCTGGTTCACTCTGTCCTTGACATGCCACAACCACGTCCATCCTGCAGAAGCAACAAGAATGATTCCCTTCAGTAAAGACAGTCCTACAGATAACTCAGCTCAGGATGCTCCCTCCCTGCTGAGCCAGGCTGACTTCAGTCTAGTAGGCCCCAGTTTAACCATCAAGCTATCAGGAATGCTAACGTAGATGTTTCAGTGCTAGTGGACCACAGACTAAGGAGCACACCGCTGCTTTATTCCTACACTAGAAGGTAAATGACAACATGATATGTTTTACATTGAAAGCCTACAGCATAGCGAGCTAGCACAAGCTACCCGGAAGTATTCAGACTCACCTGTCCAACAGAAACAGCCCGACTTTGGGTCTCTCTCCAGCCGAAGGCTCCCAGAATCCAGACTGCTCTTCATCAGCGGCTCCTCATGAGCCCACAAGCCGCTGAAGGACAGCTTAGCGGCGTTTGTTGTTGGTTAGCCGCTCATTCAGCTCTCTCACACAGCTGGGTCCGCCATGGCTGCCTCTAACAGATCTCCACGTGTTCGCGCCGCTTTAAAGACACACCGCCCCCTACCGCTCTCCACGTGAAGCACAGCCGGACTGGCTGTGACGTCATTTTTACAGACCAGCTGTCCTGTGTTGTCCTCGTGCTCCTTATTCCTTTAACATCTTTCTGCCTTTGTTATGAATATTACTGCTGCTATTATCACTGTTATTATCATTTCTACTGTCATTGTTCTTTATTCTAGCAGGTTTTAACACATTTTACTCTTGTTTTAAAGTCTCTTACTCCTCTCATTGTCTGGATTTCCTGTTAAACAGAATTTTTCATTTTCATTTAGGCTTTTTCCTTCTTCATATTTCTTTGACATTTATTTTTCCTGTATAATTTTACCTCTCTGAATGTTTTTAGTTCTTATTGCTTCTCTTTTAATTGCTCTTTAAAGCGTTGGTCCCCTTGGTCTCAGGTTTTGGTCCCCTTGGTCCCAGGTTTTGGTCCCCTTGGTCTCAGGTTTTGGTCCCCTTGGTCCCAGGTTTTGGTCCCCTTGGTCTCAGGTTTTGGTCCCCTTGGTCCCAGGTTTTGGTCCCCTTGGTCTCAGGTTTTGGTCCCCTTGGTCTCAGGTTTTGGTCCCCTTGGTCCCAGGTTTTGGTCCCCTTGGTCCCAGGTTTTGGTCCCCTTGGTCTCAGGTTTTGGTCCCCTTGGTCCCAGGTTTTGGTCCCCTTGGTCTCAGGTTTTGGTCCCCTTGGTCCCAGGTTTTGGTCCCCTTGGTCTCAGGTTTTGGTCCCCTTGGTCCCAGGTTTTGGTCCCCTTGGTCTCAGGTTTTGGTCCCCTTGGTCTCAGGTTTTGGTCCCCTTGGTCCCAGGTTTTGGTCCCCTTGGTCCCAGGTTTTGGTCCCCTTTGGTCTCAGGTTTGGGTCCCCTTGGTCTCAGGTTTTGGTCCCCTTGGTCCCAGGTTTTGGTCCCCTTGGTCCCAGGTTTTGGTCCCCTTGGTCTCAGGTTTTGGTCCCCTTGGTCTCAGGTTTTGGTCCCCTTGGTCCCAGGTTTTGGTCCCCTTGGTCTCAGGTTTTGGTCCCCTTGGTCTCAGGTTTTGGTCCCCTTGGTCCCAGGTTTTGGTCCCCTTGGTCTCAGGTTTTGGTCCCCTTGGTCTCAGGTTTTGGTCCCCTTGGTCCCAGGTTTTGGTCCCCTTGGTCCCAGGTTTTGGTCCCCTTGGTCTCCGGTTTGGGTCCCCTTGGTCTCAGGTTTTGGTCCCCTTGGTCCCAGGTTTTGGTCCCCTTGGTCCCAGGTTTTGGTCCCCTTGGTCTCAGGTTTTGGTCCCCTTGGTCTCAGGTTTTGGTCCCCTTGGTCCCAGGTTTTGGTCCCCTTGGTCTCAGGTTTTGGTCCCCTTGGTCTCAGGTTTTGGTCCCCTTGGTCCCAGGTTTTGGTCCCCTTGGTCTCAGGTTTTGGTCCCCTTGGTCTCAGGTTTTGGTCCCCTTGGTCCCAGGTTTTGGTCCCCTTGGTCTCAGGTTTTGGTCCCCTTGGTCTCAGGTTTTGGTCCCCTTGGTCCCAGGTTTTGGTGCTCCTGTGTTGGCTGAGAACTCCCGGGTTCTTCTGCTGTCTGGTGATATATTAGCTCTATGACACCGATCATCAACTGGCGGCCCGGGGGCCACACCAGGCCCTCCAAAACTTCCTGTCCGGCCCCTGAAAGATCATTAAATTCAGAAAAGGAGGAAAAGACGATTTTAAGAGTATCTTTGGGCTTTAAATGTCTGCAGCTGTTAAATCATCCCACAAACAATAACATTGAAACAGCTTTAGAATGACTGATTATTTCATCTGTCATTATTACTAACTATTTAAAAAGGGTTAAGGTTGGCAGAAGTGCAGCAAAAATGACCAGATAAAGTGGTGAAAAGAGGTTAAAAGTGGCAAAAAATGGTAAAGGAGGAAAAAAGGCACAAATGGTATCAAACATTGGTTACAAATGACAAACAAGTAGTGCAAGAAAGTAATGAAGAGGGATAAAAAGTGGAAAATTTGATAAAAGAGTGGCACAAAGGGGATAAAACATGCAGGAAAGGTGTTTAAAATGGGGTTAAAATCTTTCAAAAATTGTGTTAAAGGGGCAAAAAGTATCAACAAAGGGTTAAAAGTGTCAAAAATGGGTTATTATTGGTGCTAAATGAGGATTAGGGAGGGTCCGTTTCTGTGGTTTTCAGGGGTCCAGGTCTGTCTCCTTGTGTCCTGCTGGGTTAAACAGGGATAGATCTCACCGCTAATGACTAACATAAGATAAAACATTAATTTATTTTTTGTGTATTTAAAGGTCCCTGTTGAGACTAAATCCGGCCCTTGTGCAGATGACCTTGATGACCCCTGCACTACAAGAGCAGATAAACAATGCACCTTTATTAGCTTAGCATTGTTTCCTCTGACTAAGGCCAGTGTCCAAACAAAGTGTCCTGATCCTGCTGACCTTTAGAGCTCAGAGTCTTCAAACCAGTCTGAAACAGACGGTGATTGTTTGCTGGAAACCAGCAGTTGTTAGATGGTGTGGCAGGGCCCACTAGTGAGCCTTAAGGCTAGTCCAGGTGTGCCGTGGGAATCTGAGCCATCCTTTATGACTACGACGTTATGGCAAGTACTGTAACCAGACCTGCCCACAGACCTGGACCCCTAAAAAACCCCCAGAGACTGGGACCTTCCCAGTTGGGATTTATTGATGATATCAGTGTGTGTGTGTTGGATCAGTAGCATTGGTGCTAGCATCCTGGCTAACAGTTCCTCATTAAGAGCTGGAAAGCAGGCGAGCTATTGGGTGAAAACTATTAATTCATGCTATTTTTCACCAAGTTTACCAATCTTTCTACACATTTTTGCCACTTCTTTCGACAACTTAAACCATTTTGCTGCCTTTTTTAGCATTTGTGCCACTTCTTATTACTACTTTTAACCAATTTTTGCCACTTTTTAGGAACTTTTTGCCTCATTTAACCCATTTTTGTTACCTTTTGGCCACTTTTTACCCAATTTTGCTATTGTTTAGCCATGTTTTGCCATGACTTTAAAACCTATTTTACCACATTTAAGCAAATTTAACCCTTTTCTGCCACTTGTGATCTATTTTGCCACCTTTTTGACACTTTCACGCATTTATGCAACCCTTTTGCCAATTTTTGCCATTTTATAAAATCAATTTTAACCCTTTTTTTAACCACTGTTTTACAACAGTTAACCCCATCAGGCCACTTGTAACTCATTTTGGGACTATTTTGACACTCTCAACAAGTTTCTGCTCATTTCAACCCCCTTGTTTGGCCACTTTTTACAGATTTTCATCCATTTCTGACTTTGTTTTGCCCCCTTTTGCCATCTCCATGCTCCCCCAGTTGTCTGGGCCCCAGAAAGCTCTGCCCTTATCTCCCCTTACAGGCCACCTTGACTGTTATATTATTTAAAAAGTCTTTTTTCTATCGATTTAAAAAGTTTGGAAACCACTGCTGTAAACGAGCAATGACAAACGCTTCATAAATAATGTGAGGTCAGTCCTGTTTCTTTAGATTTCCCCTCAAAAATCTCCCTGCAAAGCTTCTCCATCTAAACCATATTCTAAAATAAAACTCCTGACCTCTGACCTCCTGTTCCACACCTTCACGGTCCTGCAGCAGCTGAAACTCAAACCTCCGTCTGTGGTTGTTCACAGTGGGAGCTGCTCAGGCTCCAAACAGGCCGTGTTTGGGGTCATCACACCAGTCTGGGTTTGGGCCAGCGTGACAGTACAGCCTGTTTCTTTCATGGGCGCTCCTGAATGCTGTCTTTGTTCTCAGATCCGTGATGAAGTCCTCAGTGGGATCCCCTTCCACCGGCTGAAATGAAGACCAGCACGTCCCTGACCGGCGTAAACAGAGCCACAGAGCAGTCAGGGAAAAGTTCTCTCCAACTTTTCTCTTCAGGTAAATCCTTTTTTGTAGCCATCAGGATATTTGGGCTTTTTCAAAATACAAAAATAAAAAAAGAGAACACAAACAAGAAAGTCTTTTTCTTCATAGAGCCATCTGCTGCTGCAGGAACAGGTGCCAGAAAGACTCAGCAGGTGTTAAACATGCACGTATTGACAGTGTTTGTGTAATTTCTCTCACTGCCAGCAGAGGGAGACAAAAATACTGCAGGTTGGAGATGACTAGTCTTTGAGGAGTCTGCATCTGAGTGAGGAAGGTTGTGTTGGCTTCTTTGTGGGATTCAGGGATCCAGAGTGTTTGGTGACTGATCCTGATTAAAGTCAGGATGCATTTGACGTCCTGTCTCTGGTCTTTCTGAGCTCTCCAGTCAGGAAATCCTGATCCAAGTGTTGCACAGATTTGTTAGCATTATGGTTTTGGGACTTTTTCAGTTTAGTACCTGATAAAATCTAACTGTTGAACTTTCTCCAAAGTAGCATGTCCAAACTTAAAACGAAGAGTTAACATTTTAGGGAAGGGATGTAACCTGTGTGTCTTGTCTGCTTACCCTGTGACCAATCAGGAGACAGTACCAGGAATTTTTCTATAGATAAAAAAAAGTCTAATTTCTGCATGAATATTCATCTAAATTCACATCAAGAATCTACCAAACATTTTCAGAACACTGCTGCCCCTTAACAGAAAGATTTCAGTAAAAAAACATCTCAGTGTTATCGATAAACAGACAAAAGCACCTCCATGTCTGCATTAACAGACAAATACACAGACCCCTGAGCTGCTGGTGTGGGTCTGCATCAAACATCTGTCCTCATTAAAGAGTAAATCACCAAGCAGGGGAGCGAAGCATCTCTCCAGGGTTAGCTGTTAATATTCAGACAAAGGTAGCTCACTAGGCTGTATGCCACTGATCATCAACAGGCGGCCCGGGGGCCACATCAGGCCCCCCAAAGCTTCCTGTCCGGCCCACAGAAGACCATTAGATTCGGAAAAAGAGGAGAAGATGTTTTAAGAGTATCCCTTGGCTTTAAATGTCTGCAGCTGTTAAATCAATCCCACAAACAATTTAGATTGAAACAACTTTAGAATGACTTCACATTTGATCTGATTTTACTGAAATTTACTGTCATTATTAGTAGATATTTATAAAAGGGGAAGATGAAAAGAGGTTCAAATGTGGCAAAAATTGGTAAAAGATTTTTAAAAAAGGGACAAAGAGTATCAAACATTGGTTACAAATGACAAAAAATAGTGCAAAAAAAGTGTTTAAAAGTGGCAAAAATAGAAAAAAAAGTGGCAAGATGGGGATAAAACATGCAGGAAAAATGTTTTAAATGGGTTAAAGAATATCAGAAATATGTTATAGAGGCAAAAAGCAACAAAAATGTGTTAAAAGTAGCAAAAATTGATTTTAAAGTTGCAAAAATACTTGAAAAAAAAGTATCAAAAAGAGTCAAAAATGAGTTAATACTGGTACTAAATCACAGCTATGGAGGGCCCATCCTCCGGGATTTTCAGGGGTGCAGCCAGTTCTAGATCTCACTGGTCATTCCTAAAAATGTTCTGCATTTTGAAAGAAAAAATGAAAACTACTGCAAAAATATTTCAATCAAACCCAAAATATTGATTCAACTTTTTGTGTATTTGAAAGTCCGGCCCCCAGAGTTTCTGTCAGGACTACATCTGGGCCTAGTGTGACTGTTCCTGATGACCCCTGCTATATGCACTAACAAGAAAATATTCAAGTGTAAGTGAACGCCCACCTCAGAGCTAACTCCGCCCACTTCAAGATTTCAAAAAAATGCACAGAAAGTGAGAGTTTGGTACTGAGAGGAGGGAGGGGAAAAGGACGGATTTTCCAGATGAAGTGGGAGTGACAGTGACTACCACAGCCCTGCTGCCTCAGAGCGGTCTTTAAAGGTGGAGGATTTTCCCCTCCAGAGTACCCTGAAGCAGGCTGTAGTGTGGTGGTGGACTGTGGTGGTACCGAGCGCTACCTCCAGCACCGGCGTGACTAAAGCCGGAGCTGAAGCGGTGCAGGAGAGGATGGGAGTGGTCTCTAACCTGGCAAAGCAGATGGATTCGCCCGTTTCTGTGTTTCTCACTGGTGAATCCATCTTAAAGCTCTCGTCTGAACCGTTTGGGCCCGGTTAGAAAGTGACAGGACCAATCAGTGACGAGGGGCAGTGCTTTCAGGCGGGGCGGAGTCGTGACGTAAACACGCAGCAGCGAGCGCTGGTGCAGTTATGGAGGAAGAGATCAGCGTGGACGCTGCTAAAGAGCCAGTTTTATCAGAACTCGACGACGTTTCCTGGTTAAAAGAAGAACGAAGAACAGCAGTGAGCTGTTTTCTTTTCAAAAACCACAAACATCGAGTACTGACATGTCTACAGTCGCCATGGTTACCGTTATGCAGCTCTCTATGGAGTTTACTCCTTGATAGCGGCTACGTCAGGTGTTAGGTTGCTCTGATTGGCCCAGAGATGTGACAGACAGAACATTCATCCAATCACCTCCAAGTGTTTCTTCCAAAGGCTCCGCCCTTTCCCAAGCGCCGTCTATGAGAGGTTTATCAGATCTGGCGTGCCAGGTTAAGGTTCTCTGAATGGTCAGGTCAGCTAGAGGCCGTAACGTTCTCCCTTTAAATGAAGTTTGTAACGTAGAAACCTACCGATAGGACGTCACATAAGCCCCGCCTTCTCAGAGAAGGTTTTCAAAGCAGATGTCTGTTTGAGTTCTTAAAAGCCTTAAATGCAGATTTCAAATGTCAGAAATAACACCAGCATGGATGTGTTTAATCAGTCCTGTCAGACACCGCAGAGTTCAGCTGAAGAATGTCCAACTGTTCACTACTTCTGTAAAGACGGAGTATTTTCAGAGACAGGAGGAACTACTCCCAACTCTGTGTTCAGCATCCTCTAAATTTAATGGTGAGTTAAGTTTCTCTTTAAGCCAACCCCCTCCTGTGGAGACGACGGCTTGTAATTAACATCTGCTGGGCCAAAAAGACCAACATTTCCCACTTTGAGAACATTTTCTGCCCCTAAAATGCAGAAAAAAACACCGCCGTCTTCGGGTACCAAACTTTAAAACTGCTCCACTAATGCGCTCTGTTCTACGTGCAGAAAAGAAGATTTATGTGTGCAAACTTCATGAAATGACACTGGAACAGATAGCTGATGACTGAAGCTTGGCTTAAAGACTGCAGAGAGGTTGAAACAGCTCGCTTAGTTCTGATTAAAGTAGGAGAATCCACACCAACATCAGGAAGATCAACACAGAAAAACTAACAATAACCTGCTCCTAAAATAGGTCACTGTGGTTGATCTTCCAGGTCATTTTCACAGAATTACAGAGTGAACACAGATGACTCATCCCTCTAACTACATGGTTTGTTAGCGTGGCGCTTGCACACTCTTAATTGGAGCACTTTCTGCAGCAGCTTTGTTTGCATGTTTTCAGTTTTACAGGCTGATTGTTGAGGGCAGTAGCAGCTCTCCTCCACAGTAATTATGATGTAGGGACAGTTAGAAAGGACAGGGAAATACTAAATATAAAATTATACAGGAAAAATAAATGTCAAAGAAATATGAAGAAGGAAAAAGCCTAAATGAAAATGAAAAATTCTGTTTAACAGGAAATCCAGACAATGAGAGGAGTAAGAGACTTTAAAACAAGAGTAAAATGTGTTAAAACCTGCTAGAATAAAGAACAATGACAGTAGAAATGATAATAACAGTGATAATAGCAGCAGTAATATTCATAACAAAGGCAGAAAGATGTTAAAGGAATAAGGAGCACGAGGACAACACAGGACAGCTGGTCTGTAAAAATGACGTCACAGCCAGTCCGGCTGTGCTTCACGTGGAGAGCGGTAGGGGGCGGTGTGTCTTTAAAGCGGCGCGAACACGTGGAGATCTGTTAGAGGCAGCCATGGCGGACCCAGCTGTGTGAGAGAGCTGAATGAGCGGCTAACCAACAACAAACGCCGCTAAGCTGTCCTTCAGCGGCTTGTGGGCTCATGAGGAGCCGCTGATGAAGAGCAGTCTGGATTCTGGGAGCCTTCGGCTGGAGAGAGACCCAAAGTCGGGCTGTTTCTGTTGGACAGGTGAGTCTGAATACTTCCGGGTAGCTTGTGCTAGCTCGCTATGCTGTAGGCTTTCAATGTAAAACATATCATGTTGTCATTTACCTTCTAGTGTAGGAATAAAGCAGCGGTGTGCTCCTTAGTCTGTGGTCCACTAGCACTGAAACATCTACGTTAGCATTCCTGATAGCTTGATGGTTAAACTGGGGCCTACTAGACTGAAGTCAGCCTGGCTCAGCAGGGAGGGAGCATCCTGAGCTGAGTTATCTGTAGGACTGTCTTTACTGAAGGGAATCATTCTTGTTGCTTCTGCAGGATGGACGTGGTTGTGGCATGTCAAGGACAGAGTGAACCAGGCTGTCATGTTGCAGAGAAGTGATGACTGATCTGCATTTCATGGTAAGAAGGATAAATACCAATTTTCTACAAACAAAGCTGTGCAGATGTTTGAGTGTATATTTTTCTGTGATTAGGGCAGATTTTTGGCATGCAAAAAAATATCTTTCTCTATTTTAGCGCCTTTGGACCTCCTCCATGTTGCTGACCAGTCTGGTTGTCTTGCAGCCAGTCAGACAAGGACCTGGACTGAGAGAGGAGCAGGACTTGCTGCACCCTCTATGCCCCCAGGTACCTGAACCTCAGGTAAATATTGTTTGTTTTAGTGGTTGTTGTTGTTTGCAGATGGTATTGATGCAGGAGTCTAGTCTTTGTAACTGGTGCATTCTTATTTCCAGCGTGTGCATGAGCATGATTGCCTTGCAGTTGGACAAAGACCTGGGCTGAGAGAGGGAGCAGACTGTCTCTACTATTGTGGTACGACCCAGACTGACCCATACACTACTCCAGTATAAGTGGAGGACTGCTGATGTTCTGGTGAACAGCACTGTACCCTCTTGTTGCTTCTGCAGGATGGACATCATTGTGGCATGTCAAGGACAGAGTGAACCAGGCTGTCATGTTGCAGAGATGTGATGACTGATCTGCATTTCATGGTAAGAACAGGAAAACTGCATTTTTCTAGCAATGGCATACAAAGTTATGCAGATTTTGTTTATTTGTATTTTTTGTGTGACGCTATTTTTAATCCATTTTCGATCACTGACTTCACCTTTCTGCCCAGGGCATTGCTGTGTTGTTTACCGCAATGCATTGTGGGAGTTGTAGTCAACCAGTTGCGTCTCTGCTGCTTTGGGACTGGCACAAATGAATCTAAGTGCAAAAAATGCATGGACTTTTCTTCGTCCATAGACATGATAGATATTTTGAAAAGCGATAGTCATAAAATGTATTTTTTTTTTTTTTTTTGTTTCTGTTTTGTCCCCAAGAGATGGAGAACAAGTGTGTGCTATGAAAAGGTTTAGTCACTAATGTTTTCTGTGTGTTATAAAAACAAATCGCTGGGTTTCAAATTCCAATTTTTTTTCTTTTGTCTTTAGAGTCCTAACTTGTTAAATGTTCAAGTGACCTTACTGTAGTAGATATATTCTTCAAGCCCAGGTTGTCCTGAAGAAAACATGTTTAGAGCTTGACTGTGCACCACAGGGTTGATGTTTGACTAGCTTTTTAAGACAGAATGTCCAGGCGAGACATGATGGTGACAAAAATGTCAGTGAGCTCTAAGGGTGAACAGCACTGTACCCTCTTGTTGCTTCTGCAGGATGGACATCACTGTGGCATGTCAAGGACAGAGTGAACCTCTTTTGTGTTGTTGCAGGGAAGTGATGACCCATCTGCATTCCAAGGTAACAACAGAATAAATGACAATTTTCTATCTATTACATAAAAAGTTAAGCAGATTTTTTTATTCATCTTTTTATTTTGTGTTGTTGCGACCAATTTATAAAAATGAGACACTGAATTAGAGAAATGTACCTTTGCTTTATACTAGGAGGAAACAAAATAAAGGGTCCATGTGCATCAGCAATCCTTTCTCTGTCATAGTAAGAGAGTAATGAATCAGTTGTGTTGTGTTTTGCAGAGTTAAGACCATTGACACAGAGAGGGAGACTGCCCTTTTAAACCTGTGAACACATGAATGAGGAAAAGCAACAACCTTGATAAGAAGTGACTTCCAAGACCACCTTGACACGCATTCATGCTGTCCAGAGTTCCTGCAGCGCTGCATTCCTTCTCATCACAGTGACACATTTTGGGAATTATCCCTAAATGCTTTCCTGGAGTTCCACTGCCAGAGCTGCAGCTGAAGCCCTGAACTTCCCATGCCAACGGGTCCTTCAACTCAGAGGAGGAAGAGACACCAAGGATGGCGGGGGAGGCCTTTGTCCAAGCTGAGGTCTGGAAAACACTCCGCTCCTCACCCACATACAGGCGCTGGACGACAGAACCAATGATGGTAACTGCTGGGACTGACATTCACACTATATATGTGCTCTGTTTTGTGCACTAAGCTGTGACGTTGTCTGCTTGATAAATAGTGTAACACTTGATTTGCCGCCATGCTCTTAAAATACATGTATGTTATGCCCAATGTAAGCATGCTATCTTTTTGCACATTTTTTTGCCACTTTTATCCAAACCATTTTTTGCCACTAATGTCCATTTAAACTGCCCTTTTCCATTACATACCACTTGTTTCTTCTTTTTTGCCACTCTTCACTGCTTTTTGACCATTTAAGTCACTTTCCATCCCCTTTCACCCATTTTTTTGTTGTTTTTGACCATTTTTCCACCTTTAACCTATTTTTACTGCTACTTCCAACTGTTTTTGCCTCTGTCCACCTCTTAGATTGTGGCTCTTGCAAAGGTATTTTTCAACAATTTGGCTCTTTGGTTGAGCAGGGTTGAGTAACACTGATCTAGACTCTTTCCTCTGCACACATTTTGAATTTTATGTTCTGGGGGCCGGATGGGAAGATATGGGGGGCCTGATGTGGCCCCCGGGCCGCCAGCTGATGATCAGCTGATGAAACATCTATAAATGAATGAAATGAAATGCTAAACATCTGCAGGTGTATTTGAGATATTCTGATGCTATTTTTTTTCTTTTTTTTTTTTTTCTTTTTTTAAGCACTCTGTCACATGAAGTCCATCACACATCAGCTATGAAGAACCTTGATGAAATATCAGGTTAGTGGCCAGACTGAACTTCAAGATATTTGTAATAACACTGGAATGTTTTCTTCTAAAATGATTTATTGATTTTCCCCTTATTAGGTTCTTTTGAAGAGGATGGAGTGGTGATCTATGATGTTGACACACTCAGATCAGTAAGCGTCCTCTGGATGTGTAGTGCTTCTTTGAGAACACTACACTCAAAAAAAACAAGACAACAGGGAAACCAGTCTGGCCAGGAGGACGCTGCCTCCTGCATGAGTATCTATGGAATGACTGCCTGGACTAGGAGTGCATGGTTCCTTCTTTTTAACAAGGCCAGACGTCCACTCTGGTTTCCCAGCAGGCCAAATGTACTGTTGCAGTAACTGTGTGCACTTAGAAAAAGTAAGTAGCATTAAAAATGGCAGCATAAACTGGGCATGCACAGTTTTGTTAAGCCCTTTAAAAGTTATTTCACAGGAATAGAGCATCTGGGGGATATTAGAGGTCAGTAAGTGGGTAGAAACTGGTAGCAGAGACAGAAAAATGTTTCATTCAAGCGTTCCTCCATGTAGGCCAGCCAAATAAGAAAACTCTAGACAGTGGTACAGTCCACATGGTTCCTTGGCCCACAAAAGGCTCTCAATCTTTACAAGGCCACATTTTAATAACCAATATTAAAGAGTACATGAAATTAAGTCCTCTGTCTGATAACCTAAAAAATATGACTTTAATCAATTTGATAATAAAAAAATAAAACTGTATACAAAATAAAATTTCCTTAAAAATTGCAGAAGCTGCTGGTGAGGTTGAAGTGGAGATTTGGTGGGTGTGGCACCATCAGTAGGGCCCGTCCAGGCTGCCACAGGACGGCCAGAACCAAAAATTGGTGCTGCCTGTTGAGCCTTCGGCCATATTCAGCTTGGAGGCCAGGGCTACGCCTGTACCTCGCGCCGCTGTGTGACCGCGGCGATCACAGAAGGCAGCACACCGCCGAGGCTTCATCAGCTGCTTCCTGTCTGTGTCCTCAGTCTGTTTCACAGGCTGGGCAGCTGCAGCTGTAGACGCCGAGGTGGTCTGAGCCAGGGCATAGAGTTCCTGGCCTCATTTTTGTCCTGACTCCACCTGTGGCGTGGTCATCCACGGCACTGTCACAACCACAGGACACAAACATGTTGGATGATGTGATGTTTGATTTGTGCTGGTCATTGAGTGGCCACAGGTAGGTTTGACTGTAACTTAGTGGTTGTGTAGTCAGGTGTTTAGGTGTCCACCTGTGGAAGGCTGACTTCCTGTTCACAGTGAAAGAAACATCTCAGACAGACTTGTGATCATCTGCTTCCTGGTTGGTCTTCATTTACATTCAGGGTTGGGGTGAGAGAAGCATCTGCACTGATGGTTAGCTGTCTGTCTGTGGGTTATCCTGGAGGGTCTTGTCACGCCCATTGTCCCTGTGCATGATGCTTTACAGGGCCAGTGAGGCTTGAGGTGTAGAGTCTTGAGTCTGGGCGTACTGTGACTGCAGAGAACACTTGGTGCCCTGACAGCTCAGAATCCCGAAACCATATAATTGTGTACCTTTTACACAAACCCCTGAGCTCTCGGTGCATCATGGTTCTGTGGTTGCTGTATGCTGAGACGCAGGACTCTCCCTTAAGCCTCGCAGGCCTTGTGGACACCAGGCATGGGGATTTGGGTTTGAGAGGACTCCTCAGGACAACCTGCAGACAGATGGCTGACTGATTAGTGTTCATGGTTCTCTGATCCTGACCCTTGAATGTGAATGAGACTACCAGGCTGTGGTTGACCACATCTTTGCCAGAGATGGGTCTTTTCTCCGTGCACAGGAACTCAGATTTTCACAGGTGGGATGTTTGTTTGTTGGGATCTTGTGTGATCCAGTGGGACAGGTGTAGTCAGCTGTTTCAGGCGTGTCTCAGGTAAGGTGATAGGGTCTTTTCCCAGGGGAAGTAGCACAGGGTGTAGTGTTGGCACGCGAGTGCCTGACTATTAGAGTAGCATCTTGTGCCCTTTGCATGCAGCATCTGTGGGTCGTGTCTGGTTGTCCTACCGGCTCAGGGGTTTGTTAGGTACACCTTTATAAGGTTTCGGGATTCTGAGCCTGTGGGATGACCAGATGCCACCTGCACCTGCAGTTTTCAAAGCAGCAAGATGGTTAGATAAAGGCTTTACTGGCCTACAGAGTTCCTAGTCTAGGGTTTTAGAAGGAGAGGCATTTCTTGGTTTGACATGCCTCTGCTCTTGGTTTGTCTGATGGTGAGTTGATGGTTGTGTGAAGTTTTCGGCTGCAGTTTCTAGAGGGGATGAATACCCTGCTGGGTATGAACCTTAGGGTTTATGTTGGTCTCTGTGCTGGTCATTGAGTGGCCGTAGCTAACGCAGTGTTAAAATGTAGGGTAGTTTGTCATCGTAGCTGGTAGATCACCCGAGTGAAAGGTTAGCAGATACCTTAGTGGTTGTGTAGTCAGGTGTTTAGGTGTCCACCTGTGGAAGGCTCCTTCCTGTTCACAGTGAAAGAAACATCTCAGACAGACTTGTGATCATCTGCTTCCTGGTTGGTCTTCATTTACATTCAGGGTTGGGGTGAGAGAAGCATCTGCACTGATGGTTAGCTGTCTGTCTGTGGGTTATCCTGGAGGGTCTTGTCACGCCCATTGTCCCTGTGCATGGTGCTTTACAGGGCCAGTGAGGCTTGAGGTGTAGAGTCTTGAGTCTGGGCGTACTGTGACTGCAGAGAACGCCTTGGTGCCCTGACAGCTCAGAATCCCGAAACCATATAATTGTGTACCTTTTACACAAACCCCTGAGCTCTCGGTGCATCATGGTTCTGTGGTTGCTGTATGCTGAGATGAAGGACTCTCCCTTAAGCCTCGCAGGCCTTGTGGACACCAGGCATGGGGATTTGGGTTTGAGAAGACTCCTCAGGACAACCTGCAGACAGATGGCTGACTGATTAGTGTGCATGGTTCTCTGATTCTGACCCTTGAATGTGAATGAGACTACCAGGCTGTGGTTGATCACATCTTTGCCAGAGATGGGTCTTTTCTCCGTGGACAGGAACTCAGATTTTCACAGGTGGGATGTGCCTGTTCCCAGCTCCTTTATGTCTTTCTGATTGGTTGTTGGTTAGTTATGTGGTCCATTAGGACATGTGTATTCAGTCATGTCACAGTTAGGTGATAGGGAGCTTCTGATAGACATGGTTTGTGGCAGTGAGCATAGACTCAGGATTACTGCTGTGCATTAGCAGAGATGGCAGGTTGTTAGAGTAGCATCTTGTGCCCTTTGCATGCAGCATCTGTGGGTAGTGTCTGGTTGTCCTGCCGGCTCAGGGGTTTGTTAGGTACACCTTTATAAGGTTTCGGGATTCTGAGCCTGTGGGATGACCAGATGCCACCTGCACCTGCCGTTTTCAAAGCAGCAAGATGGTTAGATAAAGGCTTTACTGGCCTTGCGAGACAGTATTGGTGTAGATTAGAACTTGTTTGGCTTTAAGGTTTTGTTAGCATTATTGGATTTGAGTGAGGGAGTTTAGTTGAAACTGCAGCCCCACAATGCCTTTGTGTTTTGTGTGTCTGACTAGTCCACCGGTGATCATGTGACAGGCCTGGACTTGGCGAATCTGAGGCCAGTAACTATGTGTCATGGTGAAGACTTCCTCGGGGGTCTGTGCTCTGCACTGTTCAGGTTGTGTGATGGTCTGACAGCATTCCATTACAGACATCACATTTTTTCATTTCTGTTTAATTCCATCTCTGGCCGTTTCCTGGCATCTGGAAGCCACATTGTTGCTGATACTAAGCTCGGGGTGGTGTTGCCTCTAGTGATCGTTAAAGCGCTCCCCAGCAGCTCGACATACAGGTGTAGCCCTGACCTCTCTGCTGGATGTGGCCAGAGGCTCTACAGGCAGCAACAATGGGGTCTCGGTCCTCCTGTTGCAGCCTGGACTGGACGACACGGGGTGCCACATCCACCACCTCACCAGCAGCTTCTGTCGAGGAAGCTGGGGCCGTTACTAAAACGGCCCCAGCTTCCTAGACTGGAGGGCCGAGGTAGCTGGGGGCCGATGCCAAAATGGCCCCAGCTACCTCGGCCGGGGGCCAAGGAGGCCGGAGGGCCTTCTACCAAAAGGGCCCCCAGCTTTCTTGGCTTGAGGGCCATCCACTTCATTGGCTAAAGGCTTTAGCCGATTCCTTTGAAAGAGCTTCTAGGAAGCTCTTCCTGATCTAGGAAGGGTTGGCCTTAACCTCACAGCCTTTATTTACTCAGGATTCAAAGAACTGGTGCTGAACTACTGGTTGACAAAAAGATGGAGTGGTACAGTCAGGACACAGTATATCAGCTGCCTTTAAAACACAAAGCTACTTTCATTATACAAGGAATGAGTGAATCCTCCACATGGGTTCACTTTCAGTGTGCACACAGTGAAACGCAGCACGTCTTGTTTGCTTGATCTCTGCTACTACTGTATCTCTATGTCTGCCTGCACAGACGTCTTCAGACTGCTCAGTGTTGGGGGATAAAGTCTCACACTCGTATAGTATAGACTCAACAGTTAACCACATTATCCCTGAAGTAGGGGCAAAACAACAGGATTCAATGACTAATTTAGTTCTAAATGTTAGGCCTATTTCTGATGGATTTATCTTTATTTTCATTAACTCTTAATTTTGTTTTTTCTGGATTTTTAGTTGGGTGTAGGGCAAACTTTAGATGAAATCAGCCTGGCCCACTGCAGATATCAGATTGCAAACGGTGCAATTTTTATTCAACCTGAATGTGTCAAATACCATTTTAATACAACATCTTGCTAGCATTTGTTTGTTTTTCTAGAATAATTTGCAAAAATGATTTGTTCCCTTCAGTACAAAAAAATTCTGTCAAATTTGCAGTATAAGTCAAAATATAGATTAAGGTGGTTCTTTTTTCAGCCCTAGTGTTCTCTAGCCAATATGGTATTTGTTATAATACCCAATCATTTATTGCTCTGTTTTATTCAAACACAAGATGATGGATTTAAAAATCCCATAATAAATGGCAATCTAAATTTTGGGGGAAAAATCGCAAGTGAATAATTTTGCACACGACTAGGGCTGAAAGATTTGGGAAAATTAATCATAATATATTTTGTTCAACAGAGTCTAGAGCTTTACTATCTTGATAATTTGCTTTTCTGTTATCTTCTAAATTTTTCCATTTTAGTCCAACTGCCTTGTTTCCTTGTCACAGTGCCTTAATGGCATTTCCTCAATTTAACGTTTAATCTTTGGTTCACTATTATTTTTTGTTGTTCAAGTTTAAAGTTGTCATATAAAGTCTTATCACAATGAACTTTAATTGACAACTAGATAATCTCTGGTCTCTAGATTGTTTCTGTCGGTCTTGCTAATTGCTGGTATTGACCAATAATCCTGAGTAGTCAGTAACTGTAGTGTAAATCCTGCAGCTATGAGATGGCTGCAGGATTTACACTACAATGGTGTCTCCTGTTGTCTGCTGACTGTGACAGCAGCAGAGGTTGTTGGATTAAAAATGTTGGCTGTAATTTGATAAATCTAACTTTAGTTAAACATGATCTGATTCTGGTAGCTTTACCAGCAGCTAACAGTTTTAATCCAACCATCTATTGGTCCATGCAGTTTTAACGTCACTATGCTTAAGAGCAGTAGATATGAGGTTACTTTAGGAAACATCTTGGGATGCGTGATAGTGGGTTTTTGCTGATATGGTGATGTTTACAGATTGATTCTGATAGCAGTATGGATACCAATACTTCCATGTTTGACAAACCTAAAAATCCACTATTTTTTAGTTTATATGGCCAAAATTTACAGTCAATATACGCTGATATTCTCAGCCAGAATACCAGCTGTAAATATCGCCAGTAACTAAAAACAGCAAATACCAGCAGATGTCAAACTTTCCATCTGCTCATACTGATATCAGACGATAATATCATGCATCCCAAGAAACCTCTACAGATTACTCAGAACAGTTGGAAATATTTTTGCCAGTTTGTCCTTCTAAAGAATGTAACTGTGGTCTGAAAAAAGCTTTGTGCTTTCACTTCATGACTTCTAGAGCAGCTCAGAAGTCGACTGATTCCCTTTTATATCCTGTAACCCACGGGTGTCAAACTCAAGGCCCGGGGGCCAAATGCGGCTCACGGTGCAGTTTTACCCGGCCCGCAAGATCATATCATCTTAATTAGAAGTGTCTCACCTGAATGAGGTCTGCAGGTTTCCTCCAGTATAAAAATGTCAATTTAACCTTAAAGATTAAAAAAACCTGAAGTCATAAAAATGTGATGAAGTAGAAATAGTCAGGAATGAGAGAAATAATTTAAAATCCTAAGTTTAGGTCATAATCTTGGGATGAAAAATGAAAACAAATTAATTTCTTTCATATTTTGACCTTTTAAATTCATCCTTTTGGCCTTTTCTCTAATAGTGTGACCTCTTAAACTCCTGACTTTGACTTTTAATCCCATATTTTCACTTTTTAAACTCCTGATCTAGAATTTTATCTTCTATTTTGACCTTTTAAACTCTTGATTTTGTATTTTATCTCATCTCTTGACCTTTAAACTCATGATTGTAAGTCTCTATCTCATATATTTGCCTTTTAAAACCTTATTTTGACTTTTAATTTTGTATTTTGACCTTTAGGACTTATAAAGTTGACTTTTTATCTCAGATTTTGAGCCTTTAACTCATTTATTTATTTATTTAGCCTTTATTTGACATGGACACACAGTAACATTGATGCTGTGATATTTAATCATTGTGACTTTTTTTTTAGAAATCTTAAAATCCATTATCACTGTTTAATTCTCCCTATAATTCACTACCTGTGAAAACAGGGTTGACAGTTTTGGGTTAAATCTGGACCCTGTTAGGCCCTCAGGTTAGACCTAGACTCAGATTTGGGCCCCTGCTGTGACTGAGTTTGACACTCCTGCTGTAACTGGTTGCCACCATGCTCTCACTCAAACACACTTCTATATCAGAACGGGTTTCCACCACAGCAATGGCGGCTTGTCCACTTCCTGGTCTTTCCCTTGTTCTGTCAGTGTTGAAGATTTCAGCACTAATTATTGACCTGTTCAAGATCAAACTAAATCTTAACCTTGATAATCAATGAAACATTGTATTAATTTGTCCAGTGTTTAATAATCCAATGGTAGAATCTGTAGTCTCAAGAATTTGGTGTTCAAAATAACAAATTCTAACCAAAATACTGAAAATTAAAATTCTCAAACCTGTTGACTGGTTTAAAATCGTTCAAATGTATAGACTGCTTTCATTACAACTCATTTAATTTTAGTTTTGTTTTCTCCACATTTTGAAGGTGTCCTCTTCTGTTGACTTGAAATAAATTAACTGGACCTAAAACTGAGTTTCCTGTTTGTCAAAGTCTTGCATATTGTGTGTTTTGTTTTTGTGTAATAAATGTTGCTGGGAACGTGAGGCTTCTGTTGTGATTGTTTGATCATTTTGAGTTGCAGTAAAGATTTTTATGGGGTTTTAGCCGTTTTATTATTGACTGACCAGTAGCCCTTACAGAAGCTTGTCAAGCCGAGGTTTGGGTGGCTTTTCAAGGTCTTTAAAAATGGGTAAAAATATATCTATATGTTCAATGGTGGATTTGATGTGGATTTAATTTTTAATCTGATTTCTATCTTGCCTTTAAATTTGAAAAGGAGCAGTAACATTAAATGATTACCTAGTTAACAGACAATTTTCTGGAAATTAGAAATTAAGTGTCTCTTTCAAGACACTGAAAGTGGAGATGAAATTTAAATGCTAATTGAATAATTTGGGGTCAAAAAAATGCAGATTCTTACTCAAAATCTCCTTCATTTGTTGTTTTTGGTATTGGTATTTGCATTTAAATCAATGAATGTAATCGTTTGTGCTTATTCCGACAGTTCACGTACTCTTCGTCGACTTGTATTGCCTGACGTAGCGGACTTGCCTCTCCCAATATGGCGGCTATGTCAACGTACAGCCAGCCATCAATGAGGCGTCTACAGCCATGGACCAAAGTATTGGCACCCCTGGAATTTTTCCAGAAAATCCACCATTTCTCCCAGAAATTGTTGCAATTATAAATGTTTTTGGTATAAACGTGTTTATTTCCTTTATGTGCATCGGAACAAAACAAAAAAGCCAAAACTGACATTATTTTACACAAAACTCAAAAATGGGCCTCATTGTGAGACTTTTAAACCTTGCAAAGCAGATGATGGGGCCGTTTCCTTGTTTCTCACTGGTGAATCCATCTTAAAGCTCCCATCTGAACGTTTGGGCCAGTTAGAAAGCGACAGGACCAATCAGAGACGAGGGGCGGTACTTTCAGGCGCAGCAGAGTCAAACAAGCAGCAGCGAGAGCTGGTGCAGTGATGGAGGAGGAGATTAGCGTGGATGCTGCTGAAGCGCCAGTTTATCAGAACTTCACCACAACATCTCCTTTTCCTCCTTTCTGAATTTAATGGGCCGGACAGGACGCTTTGGGGGGCCTGATATGGCCCCCGGGCCGCCTGTTGATGATCAGTGCTCCACTCTCCTCAGGGCCACCGTGAACGTAAACGGTTAACCAGACGGTGCAGCGGTCCGTGGTGACGTCACACGCTGCTTTCTGCTGCTGTGGGCCGCAGCCAGTGTGATCCGGAGGACCAAAGACCTCAAACTGCTGTACTTCCTCTAGCAGACCACCGACCACAGCCGGATAGATCCAGAATGGGGAACTGCCAGGTAGGTTCCGCTGTTAGCCCCTGATGGTGGAGGACTAGACTGTCAGCTGGTTTTAGCTCGGAGAGGTCGGGCTAAAGGTTCAGGATCATGAGAAGGAGCAGGGTAGATTCTGCGGTTAATGCTAAATCTGGTTTCGTCCCAGTTCTCTACGACAGACCCAGAATGCCTCCTAATGGCGTCAGAGTTGGTTAGGGCTGCCTGTGGGGGTGATCTGGACTAGATACAGGGTCCTGGTGGAGGATTTTTAATATCTGGGTTCCTTTAAATGGAGCCGGTGTAACGTCGCAGATGACACCGTGTGACAGACAGCCGTGTGTGGGTTCAGAGGAAGGAGCCACTCCCCTGCGGAATTCATCACAGCTCCGTTAGATCCACATGAATGAGTGTGGGGGTGTGTGTGTAGGTGTGTGTGTGTGTGTGTGTGTGTGTAGGTGTGTGTTGGGTGTGTAGGTGTGTGTTGGGGGGCGCTCCACCAGCCTGGGGTTATGCAAGCCTGCGTGGATGAAAACAGGGACAGGGTGTTCACGGATTTCTGTCTCAGTTTGAAACTGAAACGACAGAAATGAACAGAAAACGCCTAGAGTGTATTTTCTACTGAATATAAATAAGAACCAGCTCTAAAGAAGACTGGTAATAGGAAGACTACTGAGTTTAAAGTCTGAGGAAAGTTATTGAAGAATGGGTTTCAAAACACAAGGAGGCTGGATATTTAACCACAGACTTTAAAATAAGGGAGGAAAGGAGAATATTCATATCTAAGATAGAATTATTATAATATAAAGCCAAACGTCTCTGCTTTGCTGCCCCAGCGTGTTTATCTTTCTCTACTTATGTCCCATCTGTAACATCTTACTCCCATTAACCCTTCCATGCTCACTGTTATCCCACTGCTGTTTACATTACTGGTTACCTTTAAATGGACCATGTCACTTTACTTTATGTGCCACTCTAGTTTGTCATTCACATTGTTAAGTCCCTACACTTACTAGAGTTTCATAGTATTCTCTTACTTTGTTTTTTTACATGTTCCTGTAATGGCAGAGTTTAATCTTGATCTTATTTTAAATCTTTATCAACACATGATAAGATTAAATAACAAAAACAGTTATTTGGGTAGTTTCTACTACAACATTTCAATATTACCGCCAATGAAAATTACTGTTTAACTTGAGCAGATCTTTTGAACTGTTTCATAATGCGTCATGTTAAAATGTGCCAAATTGCAGAGACATTCCCACTCAATATTAAAAATGTACACATTAATAATTACACATTAAAATAAAGTGGAAAACTTACAGTGACTGATAATGGAGTTACTAGGTAACATGTAATAATAATAAAATTGATGGCTACCAAGTAAGAAAAGAGTAGTGAACCATAGTTAACCAGGGAATGAAGGTGTAACTATGATTATGACAGGAGGCTGAGTCACAGATCTACACTTTCCACTGAGGGCACAAAATGAGTCACTAATAACTGATTAACGGATGTTTCAGTGCTGCCAGTATGATGATCCACTAAAGGAATCAGTTATTGACAAAGTTTAATAAGGCCACTCTTCACTTTCATTTATTTACTTAATGATGATGTTTGAATAAAACTCCAGACATAAAACTACCACTGTGTGAAGACTTAACCAATCAGACCAGGCCATTTTACCCTCCCCAGACTCCGGTGTAGCTGCCAGTCGGACTGGTTGTTTCAAACAGTGGTAATTTTGGCAGCTGTTTTTAATTGTAGTCTTAGTTTTAGTCTTCAAACGAAATGCATTTGAGTTTTAGTCACATTTTAGTCTTTACTTTTAGTCCAAGCATTTATTTTCTTGCATAAATCTGGTACCAAATCATGGTAGTGTGTTCTCTGCCAAACCTGGGGTCCCTGCTTTCTACAGCTGAGAGGCAGAATAGATACAGATGTGTTGTTTTAGACAGATTTACCCACAGTGGAGAAATATCACAGATTTAGAATGTCTGATGAAAACTACGTTACATTTCAGTCTAGTTTTAGTCATCACAGATCTATTTTTGTTAGTCTCAGTCTAGTTTTAGTCATCACAGATCTATTATTGTTAGTCTCAGTCTAGTTTTAGTCATCACAGATCTATTATTGTTAGTCTCAGTCTAGTTTTAGTCATCACAGATCTATTTTTGTTAGTCTCAGTCTAGTTTTAGTCATCACAGATCTATTTTTGTTAGTCTCAGTCTAGTTTTAGTCATCACAGATCTATTTTTGTTAGTCTCAGTCTAGTTTTAGTCATCACAGATCTATTTTTGTTAGTCTCAGTCTAGTTTTAGTCATGGAAAAAAGGCTGTTGACAAAATTAACACTGGTGTCAAAGACTAAAACTAAGGATATTTTGTCTCCATTTTTGTTTTATTTTAGTTTTGTAAGCAGACTATACAGTTTTAGTTTAGTGAGTTGTAGTCTGGTTTTGAGTTCTGTGTGAAAAACAGACCACTGAATCAGTCTATTTTACATTTTATTAGTTTCTAGTTCAAGTAAAGATCATTTTTGAATTTTAGTTTTAGTTTTCTATTTTTTTAGTATCACAAAAATGTCGAACCGATTTTTTGAATTTTGTGTATCATTGCACCCCTATTATTTAGTTAGTTTTAGTTCACTAAAATGATTTTTGAATTATAGTTTTAGTTATTTAGTTAGTTTTAATTCACTAAAATGATTTTTGAATTATAGTTTTAGTTATTTATTTAGTTTTAATTCACTAAAATGATTTTTGAATTATAGTTTTAGTTATTTATTTAGTTTTAATTCACTAAAATGATTTTTGAATTATAGTTTTAGTTATTTAGTTAGTTTTAATTCACTAAAATGATTTTTGAATTATAGTTTTAGTTATTTAGTTAGTTTTAGTTCACTAAAATGATTTTTGAATTATAGTTTTAGTTATTTAGTTAGTTTTAGTTCACTAAAATGATTTTTGAATTATAGTTTTAGTTATTTAGTTAGTTTTTGTTCACTAAAATGATTTTTGAATTATAGTTTTAGTTATTTATTTAGTTTTTGTTCACTAAAATGATTTTTGAATTATAGTTTTAGTTATTTAGTTAGTTTTAGTTCACTAAAATGATTTTTGAATTATAGTTTCAGTTATTTAGTTAGTTTTTGTTCACTAAAATGATTTTTGAATTATAGTTTTAGTTATTTATTTAGTTTTTGTTCACTAAAATGATTTTTGAATTATAGTTTTAGTTATTTAGTTAGTTTTAGTTCACTAAAATGATTTTTGAATTATAGTTTTAGTTATTTAGTTAGTTTTAATTCACTAAAATGATTTTTGAATTATAGTTTTAGTTATTTAGTTAGTTTTAGTTCACTAAAATGATTTTTGAATTATAGTTTTAGTTATTTAGTTAGTTTTTGTTCACTAAAATGATTTTTGAATTATAGTTTTAGTTATTTAGTTAGTTTTTGTTCACTAAAATGATTTTTGAATTATAGTTTTAGTTATTTAGTTAGTTTTAGTTCACTAAAACGATTTTTGAATTATAGTTTTAGTTATTTAGTTAGTTTTTGTTCACTAAAATGATTTTTGAATTATAGTTTTAGTTATTTATTTAGTTTTTGTTCACTAAAATGATTTTTGAATTTTATTTTTAGTTATTTAGTTAGTTTTTGTTCACTAAAATGATTTTTGAATTATAGTTTTAGTTATTTATTTAGTTTTTGTTCACTAAAATGATTTTTGAATTATAGTTTTAGTTATTTAGTTAGTTTTAATTCACTAAAATGATTTTTGAATTATAGTTTTAGTTATTTAGTTAGTTTTAGTTCACTAAAATGATTTTTGAATTATAGTTTTAGTTATTTAGTTAGTTTTAGTTCACTAAAATGATTTTTGAATTTTAGTTTTAGTTGTTTAGTTAGTTTTAGTTCACTCAAATGATTTTTGAATTTTAGTTTTAGTTGTTTAGTTAGTTTTAGTTCACTAAAATGATTTTTGAATATTAGTTTTAGTTGTTTAGTTAGTTTTAGTTCACTCAAATGATTTTTGAATATTAGTTTTAGTTGTTTAGTTAGTTTTAGTTCACTAAAATGATTTTTGAATTTTTGTTTTAGTTGTTTAGTTAGTTTTAGTTCACTCAAATGATTTTTGAATATTAGTTTTAGTTGTTTAGTTAGTTTTAGTTCACTAAAATGATTTTTGAATATAAGTTTTAGTTGTTTAGTTAGTTTTAGTTCACTAAAATGATTTTTGAATTTTTGTTTTAGTTGTTTAGTTAGTTTTAGTTCACTCAAATGATTTTTGAATTTTAGTTTTAGTTGTTTAGTTAGTTTTAGTTCACTCAAATGATTTTTGGATTGTTGTTTTAGTTGTTTAGTTAGTTTTAGTTCACTCAAATGATTTTTGAATTTTTGTTTTAGTTGTTTAGTTACCTTTAGTTCACTCAAATGATTTTTGAATATAAGTTTTAGTTGTTTAGTTAGTTTAAGTTCACTCAAATGATTTTTTAATTTTAGTTTTAGTTGTTTAGTTAGTTTTAGTTCACTAAAATGATTTTTGAATATAAGTTTTAGTTGTTTAGTTAGTTTTAGTTCACTCAAATGATTTTTGAATTTTTGTTTTAGTTGTTTAGTTAGTTTTAGTTCACTAAAATAATTTTTGAATATTAGTTTTAGTTGTTTAGTTAGTTTTAGTTCACTAAAAACATTTTTGAATTTTAGTTTTAGTTGTTTAGTTAGTTTTAGTTCACTAAAAACATTTTTGAATTTTAGTTTTAGTTGTTTAGTTAGTTTTAGTTCACTCAAATGATTTTTGAATATTAGTTTTAGTTGTTTAGTTAGTTTTAGTGCACTCAAATGATTTTTGAATTTTTGTTTTAGTTGTTTAGTTACCTTTAGTTCACTCAAATGATTTTTGAATATTAGTTTTAGTTGTTTAGTTAGTTTTAGTTCACTAAAATGATTTTTGAATTTTTGTTTTAGTTGTTTAGTTACCTTTAGTTCACTCAAATGATTTTTTAATTTTAGTTTTAGTTGTTTAGTTAGTTTTAGTTCACTAAAATGATTTTTGAATATAAGTTTTAGTTGTTTAGTTAGTTTTAGTTCACTCAAATGATTTTTGAATATTAGTTTTAGTTGTTTAGTTAGTTTTAGTTCACTAAAATGATTTTTGAATTATAGTTTTAGTTATTTAGTTAGTTTTAGTTCACTAAAATGATTTTTGAATTTTAGTTTTAGTTATTTATTTAGTTTTTGTTCACTAAAATGATTTTTGAATTTTAGTTTTAGTTATTTATTTAGTTTTTGTTCACTAAAATGATTTTTGAATTTTAGTTTTAGTTATTTAGTTTGTTTTAGTTCACTAAAATGATTTTTGAATTATAGTTTTAGTTATTTATTTAGTTTTAGTTCACTAAAATGATTTTTGAATTTTAGTTTTAGTTATTTAGTTAGTTTTTGTTCACTAAAATGATTTTTGAATTTTAGTTTTAGTTATTTATTTAGTTTTTGTTCACTAAAATGATTTTTGAATTTTAGTATTAGTTATTTAGTTAGTTTTTGTTCACTAAAATGATTTTTGAATTATAGTTTTAGTTATTTATTTAGTTTTAGTTCACTAAAATGATTTTTGAATTTTAGTTTTAGTTATTTAGTTAGTTTTTGTTCACTACAATGATTTTTGAATTTTAGTTTTAGTTATTTAGTTAGTTTTTGTTCACTACAATGATTTTTGAATTTTAGTTTTAGTTATTTAGTTAGTTTTTGTTCACTAAAATGATTTTTGAATTTTAGTTTTAGTTATTTAGTTAGTTTTTGTTCACTAAAATGATTTTTGAATTATAGTTTTAGTTATTTAGTTAGTTTTAGTTCACTAAAATGATTTTTGAATTTTAGTTTTAGTTATTTAGTTAGTTTTTGTTCACTACAATGATTTTTGAATTTTAGTTTTAGTTATTTAGTTAGTTTTTGTTCACTAAAATGATTTTTGAATTTTAGTTTTAGTTATTTAGTTAGTTTTTGTTCACTAAAATGATTTTTGAATTATAGTTTTAGTTATTTAGTTAGTTTTAGTTCACTAAAATGATTTTTGAATTTTAGTTTTAGTTAACTATCACAACCTTGGTCACAACAAAACACAGAGCTGGTGAACGCTGCTTGTTTTGTGGACTGTTTCTGGTAAAAGCCTTCACCATAAGAACCAAACACTGAGCCCACATTGTTGTTGGGCGCCGTTTAAACGCTTCTTTCTGAGGTTGATACAGGCCTGTTTATTGTAGCTCCTCAGACCCTCTGTCCCCTGGACGGCTCTTTGGTGTCTGCCAGTAATTCATGCGGCCCCCACCAAGTTTGTTTAAAGACTTCTGGCCTTGAATTCCTCATTCCTCCCCTCCCCCACCAGCCAGCTGCTCCTGCATCCCTCTCATAACTTCATTTACTGAAACAATGGCCAGTTTGATGAGGCCTGAATGAGAGGAAAGGCTGTTTCATCTACACTCTTTGCTCTTTTAGCCCACCGTTGTGCCCTATGAAGATTTCAATGTCGTCGCTGACATTAAGGCCATCCGTAAAGCCTGTAAAGGGTTTGGTAAGCTGGAAATAATCAATAAACACTAAGTATTTAAATTCATGGCTTGAAAAGCTGCATTTTATCCATTTTTGTGTTTTCTGTTCTTTAGGAACTGACGAGCAGGCTATCATCGACATCCTCGCCAACCGCTGTTCATTTCAGCGACAGGAAATCAAACAGGCCTACTTCGACAAATACGACGATGTGAGAGTCAGTCCAGAGATGCACAATAATATCTCTGTGTTTTACTTTATTTCTAAAACGTTCAGTATTTCTCTGACAGGAGTTGGTGGATGTGTTGAAGAGCGAGTTGTCAGGGAACTTTGAGAAAGCCATCCTCGCCATGCTGGACCCGCCCATCATCTACGCCGTGAAGGAGCTGAGGAAGGCGATGAAGGGAGCGGGCACCGATGAAGACGTCCTGGTGGAGATTCTCTGCACCGCCACCAACGCTGTCAGTCATCAATTCAAAGCAATGAGTGAAAAGACATTTTTAATATTCTTAAATTAGGGTTTAATGGATTCACTCTCGGACTGAAAGTGATTCATGAAGTGAGTCCATTTCTAATTTACCTTTTTATTGTTTCTGCAGGATATTCACATGTTCAAGGAATGCTACTTTCAAGGTAAGCTAATGTGCAGATGAACTTCATGACTGACGTAATGATAACAGTTACTATCATGATGGGATAGAGATGCAGATATATGTGATTTTACTCTTTCTGGAACAATTTAAATGAAAATAATCCCCAAAGAGTCATCTCTTCTTACAGCTGGTATCATTTTATAGAAGGGTACTTTCCTTCTATGATGAACTCTAAAGGAAATAGCTATAGGAGACTCATTTGGACCCACATTCACAAAATACTGACCTGTTCTTATCCCTTTAGTCATGTACACATGTGCAGTCACATGGTGTCTAATCAAATGCATTCTTCAGCTCCCTGTTCACTGATATCAGCGCTGATAGCTGGTTATTTTTACCAACGTCATTGACTTCTGAAGATTTTAGGGTGAGCTGAATGTGTCAACAGAATTACTTTGAACAGAATTCTTGCAGCATCTGCGATTTCCACCTTCTTATTTTTACGTCATGTCTTGGCTAAGCGATCTCAAAGGTAAATTTTCATAAGTTAAGTCATTGAACACCTTTTGTCTTACTCTGTCAGTGCATGAACGTGATCTTGAGGCGGATATCGAAGGAGATACAAGCGGGGACGTCAGAAATCTGCTCATGGCTCTGTTAGAGGTTAGTGCTCCACTAGTGAAACTAAAATCCTGTCTGCTGCTGCTCTGAAACTGAGCTCACTCTCCCTGGCCTGCACATAAACACACTGGACACCATCCAGACAGACTCATTAGTAAAACAGGTCAGATACAGTTTCACACAGCAGAAGTTGTCTTACTCGTCTTTTTCTTCCAGGGCAACAGGGACGAAAGCTACGACGTGGATGAAGAGCTAGCAGAAGCAGATGCTACCGCCCTGTTTGAGGTTTCTATTTTTAAACACATGCATTATAATCTCATAACTACATTCTTTAATCCTCAACAATATTTATGCTTTTCTCAGGCTGGTGAGGGTTGTTTTGGGACAGATGAGTCCACATTCAGCTACATTCTGGCCACCAGAAATTACCTGCAGCTCCAGGCCACATTCAAGATATATGAGCAGGTGGGCTCTGGTGCCATTGTACATAGCTGCTGTCATATCAGTTTATGTGAAGTGACACTGCATCCTCAGCTAGTCAGGGCTGCTGTCTTACATAATCCTTGACAGGAGCTTGATTGCGTTTCACTGACTTTCTTTACATGTGAATTACTAGTTCCAGTGTCCAGTAGCTTTTGTGAGATATGGGAGAAATTATGGACCTTTACCACATGAAGTCATGCCAGGACTCAGAATAAACCCATCATTTTTCTCTCCTCAGCTCTCTGGAACTGAAATCCTTGATGCAATCGAGAACGAGACATCTGGGACACTGAAAAAATGCTACAAAGCTCTTGGTAAGAGTGAAAAACAAAATGTTAGAGCAGTGGTTCTCAAGCTTTTCAGCCCGTGACCCCCAAAATAAAGATGCCAGAGACCGGGGACCTCCACTGGACCTGAAGGTGGTTGAACAGCCATGAACATACTAGAATAGTCATGTGGAGACAAGGCCGTCTATTAGGGGGGATAAATGGGAGGGCTTTCTGGGACCCAGCCAAACTGGGGGTCCATGGAGGACAGCAAAATCAGGGTCCATTATAAAGTCAGCTAGATATCCATATCCATATTTTATACTTAAACTGAGTAATAACCATTCTGAACATAGCAACAGATAACTTTTTTAAGTCATTTGCGCCGTACTATATTCATCTTAAAAATGTACATCTCTTTTCTTCGAAACAGAATTAAAATAGTAAAAAAAAATGTCCAAAAAGGTGGTGGAAAAGGTGGTTAAATGGGATGTTATAGGTAGTAGAAATGGGTTAGAATTGGCATAAATTTGATAGCAGTAGCATAAAGGGCAGAAAATGGCAAAAATGCGTTGAAGTGGTAAAAACAGGCACAAAAAGTTGTAGAAGGGGTTAAAAAAGTGGCAGAAACAGGTTTAAAGTGGCAAAAAAGGTAAAATGTGATTTAAAAGTGGGAAAGCATGCTTTAAACTGGCAAAAATGGGTTAACTGGGATGGATAAAATGGGCAGAAAATGGCAGAAATGGGTTGAACATATCAAACAGTGAAATGTGGTTAAAATGGGTGTAAAATGTGATAAAAAGGGGTTGATAGAGGCAATAATGGACCAGCAGAGGCAACAATATACAGAAAGTAAAAGAACTGGTTTAGAAGTGGCAAAACAGGCAGTAAAGAGTGGTGTAAAGGGTTTAAAATGGATAAAAATGGGTTTTGAGTGGCAAAAATGAGTTAAAATTGGCAAAAAAAATGTTGGTAAAAAGGGATGAAATGGGTTTAAATGGGATAAAGTGGCAAAAAAGGGTTCAAATTGTGCAAAATTGATAAAAAGTGGCAAATAAAAGAAACGAAATTGGGTGAGAAAAAAATAATTTCAAAAGTATTATCATTTTTTTAAGGCATCTTGCGATCCCCTCTTAGTGTTTTGCGATCCCCAATGGGGTCCTGACCCCCAGGTTGAGAACCACTGTGTTAGAGGACAATATATTTATTTGAAATTAGGTATAGAGATAAAGTCAATGGGTATTCAAAAGGATTAGAAATATTTAAAAAGTACAGAAAATCATCAAGATGGAGTGAAAATAGAAAACAATCAGAGTTGCTCTTGGGAAGGCGGACTAAGGGGCATGTTTGGCATTATTATATAACAGCACGTCGGTGTTTATGAACCTATTTTATCTGAAGTAGTGATGACAAGTTCACACTAGACAGTTCATGCTCTGACACCTGCCCCCCCACCTGGTATCACCACCCATCAGTCTCCACCCACAGCCATGAAGTACACAGCTGTTCTCGTGTCAGCACACCAGGGTGGGAAATTAGTGCAGCCACCAGCAGGTGAAGGTGAATTTACTCAACTCTGTGGCCACTGAGGCAGGCAGATAAAAGTAGCCTTACCTAACAGATCGATTTTGACAGTAAATGGAATGAATTAAATCCCTTTTTTCTGTTCCTACTGACTTTATAAGCAACACTGAGCAGACCCACACGCTCACTGAACAAATAGTTCCATCAAAAATGAGGGTGTTTGGCAAAGCCTATGCCTGGGCGCTACTGGGGAACTGGTTTTGAGGGGAAATGGGTCGAATATATGTGGGAAGGCTTTTGTATGTTTGGCTTTTGATTTCAGTCACTCATCCTTTCTATAACTCTGAGGCTGAACCAGCAGACTCGTGCTGACTGTGACTTCAGATTCATGCCTTTATAGCCCCGCCCACCAAGCGAGGGTAGGGGTGACTGGAAACGTAAACTATTTTGGGGTTTAGTGTACCAAACCATACCAGACCGAACTGAATCAAACCGGACCCCCTGATGGAAACACGGCTATAGTTAGCTTTAACTCAGAGGGGCAGACTTGGCGAGTAGAATTTGAAGCATTTCTGTGGACATTTATATTTTATCATATTATAGTAATATAACATAAATATAAATAATATTTTTAAAGGTGTTTGATGATATGACAACATGGATTTGAGATCAGTCCTTGAATTTTAAGATTGTTGATATTATGCACATTTGATTATAAATGTCATCTTGAGAGGGTTTTGTGTGTTTTTGTTACCAAAGGCGATAACAGGGACACACAGTCTGTGTATTTACTGGCAGATCCATTTCCTGGTTGAAATTAGACTCAAAAATCAGGAGAAACTCTCATTAGTCCGTTTTTTTTTTTTTTCATTTTGGTCAGTAAAATGGAAAATCAAATAACATGATTTAAATAAAGGGGTCATTTTTTTCAAATCTATTTTTTGGTTTCTTGTTTTAATGAAATACTTGAGGAAATGGAAAGGTGAGCATTTTAAAATAAGAGCCTCCATTTAAGCCAACTTTTACCTATTAGACTGATTGTTTGGTTTGTTTATTGCCCTGGTTATTTATTGATTAATTCCCTTATTTTTTGTGTAGACGCCCCTATAAATAAACCTGTCAACCAAACATTACATTCATAAATCGAAAACCTGACTCCTGCTGTGTACATGGATAGATACCTCAAGCAGTCCAGGCTCATTTATTCATATGAATTTATTTTCTTTCTAATATTAATAGTCTTTTAAATCACCAGCACTTTTACCATGGACATTATTTTTATTACGCTGTATAGAGCCAACAGGAGGGCTTTTATTTTGAAATGCTCACCTTTCCCAGCGGGTCACATGATTTCCTTTTACTGAAGTTTTTCGTTAAAAGTTTCCATTTTTGTCGAAAATGAAGAAACAAGGAAATGGCTTATTTTTCTGTTTTCTGTTAAAAACAGAGTAACGAGAGTTTAACCTGATTTTTGAGTCTGTTTTCACGCAGGAAATGGATCTGGCAGAAAATACACAGACCATAAACACCAATGCATAATGACATTTATGACAATATAAACTGATATGAGATTAACCAAAACCAAACGTTCTGTACAATGCTGTGATCAGCTGACTTACAGCGTCCTCTGGTTCTTGATCTAAATGATATTTTTACCATTTTACAGCACAGTTGTCTCACTTAGACCGCAGTGTTTACTGTGGTAAAAGATGAAAAATGTATGAAATGTCTCCTCTGGATATTTGCACATAGAAGTCAAAGACAAATTTCTGCCTTTTATCCAAAATTGGACAACAGAGTTTTTTTCTGTTTTAAGAAATACCAGCAGCTGACTGCACTGAAACGCTGGTTATAGTCAATTATTGGACAAAGGAATAGAAAGCTTTTGTTTCCTGTCCTCAGTGAGGGTCGCAAAGAACCCACAGCTCTACTTCGCCAGACGCCTGAACAAAGCGTTGCAAGGAGTGGGTACGGACGAGGACACCCTGATCCGGATCATCGTGTGCCGCTCTGAGGTACGTTCACTAACACATCAGTAGGTGGAGCCAAATTTCCCAAAACAGCATCTCATTTTCTTTTTTATGGCGAGATAAGGTTGTAAATCAGAACCAGGAAAACTAAAATCTGTTTGAATCTTTGCTTTATTTCACTAAGGAGAGATGGAGTCATACAAAAAGACTGAAGACTGTGACTTTAAACTTAATTAACCCTTTAGTGGGAGATTTCTGTTGACATGTGGCTTGGCTACTGTTAAATCTGCTCTTATTTTCAAACATATCATACTTGGACGTTTTATCTCAGTGATGGCCAAGATGGTGTCCAAAATTCAATAACGTCAGATATTTAGCAACAGAATTCAACTTATGTAAACGTGACATTTTTCCAACTGAAATTTGACTTTGTATTGTCAATTTTATCCATTAGAAATCGTACAATTAAGTTTAATTTTGCCTAATATTGTTTATTATATTACAAGAATGCAGCAATTTTTGTAAAGTTGTGTTTTGGTTGCTCGAAAGTTGACACATTAGCAAGATTGCCTCTTCATCCAAAGTTTTAATTGCACTCATATATGGCGGATAAAACAGTCATCCTTTAAGGAAAATCTAGTTTCACTCGTGTACTTTCCTGATTTAAAAAATCTAGATATGTAAAAAGAACAACTTTTCTTCAGTGCAACACATAACATATAAAATGCAAAGATGCAGAGCTCAGATATTTGGAATGATCAGAGAATAAAGGAGAAGATTTGCTCAAAACTAGTTCACATTTTCTGTAACCATTTAAACAACAGAAGTTTATGATCTTTGAACCTTGTTAAGTTTTCAGGCTACCCGACTTTATAACTATCATCTCCACACTCTGCCTGAAGTGTTGACATCATCCTCCTTCTCTCTGTTTTGTTAACAGTATGATTTGGAGACCATCAAAGACATGTACCTGGAGAAATACGACGTGTCCCTGAAGGACGCCCTGAGGGACGAGTGCAGCGGCGACTTTAAACGTCTCCTCCTCGCCATCTGCCACTGAGATTTAATCCAAGTGATATGGGTGCAGAGACGGCAGAATATATTTTACTGAGAGCGCAGCTGTTTTCTGTCTCACTAACCAATACTACTCTGTCCCTCTGTGTGACATTATGCAGGGAGCAGGAGGGTGGAAGTGGCTCATGTCTCGTCAGAACTAAGTTAATGTAAATGAAGGTGGCTCCAGTTTTTAACTTTTTAACAGGCATTAATTATAAAGTCGGCATTGAACTGGATATATTATTTATCTTTAAAAGGTTGTTTATAGCATGCATTACTGATCTGTTTTGGGCATTTAGATTCAGTATCTGCATCCACTCTATGCATTAACAGCTCCGGTATTACTACCAAGTGTTTGGTACCCAAAGGATCAGCTCCCGAGCTGAGACAAATAATCCAGATCTCTAAAAAGAGCTGAAAATCCCATCACAACACAAGACTAGGCAGATATCGATAAAGCCCCTCTTTTAGTGGGAAACTGCAGATTACATCAGCTGATGTCTTTAATGCCTGCTGCTACGTGTTGTGTGTAATCAGCCAGTCCAGTCCAAATGCAGGCATCCAAAAACACCTCCATATTCAGACTAAGTTAATAGATGTCACACTGTTGTCTGAATGCATTGAGGTACGTTCACACAAAGCATTAACTTGGTATCCAAATGCCCAAAATGGACACTAATCCCTGTTAATGCATCATTTAAATGGGGTTAAAAAGTACAGTCTTTGTCAAACCTTGCCCATTTCTTAGTCAGTTTTTAACAGGTTAACCAGTGTTTAAACTGTCACAAATCCATTTTTAGGCACGACAAACAAGCAACAAGGAAAAACACTGACTCAGATTTGATACTAAAGCTAAAACCTGCTGCTGCATTTAATAAGTACTTTAAAGTGTTACATGATAATCAGTTAGAAGTATTACGCTGTATTCAATCCACTTATGTCGTATTTGTGTTTAATTTTTAGTCCTGAGCTGCTGTCCTTCCCCCTCCATGCTTTAAACTTAGCGACTGTTGCCTTTAACTGCTGTTGAAACGAATGCAATCCCACCATATGAAGCTTGAAGATGCAAAAAATGAAAGTTTGAACTGAAGGAATAAACGTTTGATTATGAAGGATATGAAATGTTATTTTAAAGGATCGGATGAACATCCCTCCCAGGTTTTCTTTGAAAACTAAGAATATATATTTTATCTTTAACTTAGGTTGTATTTTTATCCTCGACAAAAACTTGACAAATCCAAACACACCTCACCTTGTTCTACTTTTTTTTACTACTAATACAGTAGAGAGTTTAATATATAATGTTATTTAGTTTACTGTTGTAGGTTGGCCAGAGAGTACAAATGTGAAGAAGTCTGTAGGAATCTAAAATCCTGACAGTCTGAAGTCATTTTGTTTCTCTATGAGGCAGCTGAGACTCGTTCAGATGACCACTAATTAAACAAAAACTCAAAGTGAACTGAACCACATGTGAAAGGTCAAATGTGAATGATGGCTTGTGGGTTAGTGTTTGTCCCTCTATAGCCAAAGAATTGTAGCCTAACTGCAAATAAACGACCCTATAACATCACTGGTTTTCTGGTTTTTCTTAGCATTTGCTTCTTTGGGGGAAAAAAAACATAAACTGACCAATTTATCCTGTTAACAGCGAGTTAGCTGTAAAGAGTCATTAAGAACCCGACTTTCCGTTTTTAGCATCTACCTACCAACCCATGAAATGTGAAATAAGCCGTCTTCGTCCTTTCTTTATTATCTATGCAGGACTCGACGTTAACACCAGCTGACTGCAGGTGGATTTGAGCCATGGCCAGTTGACTTTATTTATAACACATCCTTGCTTGACTCTAGTTGTGCTTGGCTGTCAGTGTTAATGAACACTGTGTTACAGAGGTAGATGCTTGATGCAATGAGAATGCAAAGGGGGCAGTTTTTCCCAAAAAGAAATGCACTGCAAGCCACAGTGGCTCGTGAGGAACAAAGTAGTCAAGTCCTGAAGTCTGAAATTTAGAATTTGAGCTCCTTGTGAGATCAAAATAAGTCATAATAACACCTGCCCCTCACCTGGCATCTCCACCCAAAGCCATGGAGGTACACAGCTGTAGAAAAACCTATAATAATCCACATTTAACAATCACAGTCAGCTAATGGATGGTAAATATAGTCATGAAGTTCAAGGTTAAGACCACTCAGACATCAACTATTAACAAATGAACAGCCACTTTATTGTTAGAAGGTGATTATTATTAGTCCTACATACAGTCCTTAACAAATGTATTAGAGCACCTGTCATCTCTGTCTCAGAGACTATCCAGCATCATGAAGTGCTTTAATGTGGACTCTTTCATTTCCAGTCAGCTCTCCACGTTTTACCATTTTGAACAGGAATGAGGAATTTCAAACTGAATTCACCCAAATTTGAGCCGGCTCACTGGGCTTCTCTGAGAAGTCAGAAATGAATCAAGCATAACATTCAACCACTAAAACTCATTTTTCTGTTCAGGAATGACAGTAAATAACTATAATCTGACATATTCATCAGAAATATTCATGTGCTTTACTATTTTTCCGTTTTTTTTGTAAATCAGTAAATGTGAAAATTCATGAATAACAATAATAATTCTATTTTAGCATTAAAAATATCATTTGGGTTAAAGAGCTTCTACATATTGGTGTATTAACCATTGCAGAAACATCAGAAATGATTTTGGTAATTACCAATGCTGTTAATTTAGGGCAGCTGTGGCAGAAACCTGACTTTGGGTGGTGGTCTAATACCTTTGTTAATCACTGTAAATGATATGAACAGTTTGACTTGACCGACTGTCCCCTACCCTCTTATCTTTTGTCTGACCTGCTGAGTCCAGATGTTTGAGGGTGTAGTGGGGCCCAGTGTGACTGCCTCATCTTCAGATCTGTTGGCTCTGTAGTGGGGCCTTTCCACTAAGTGGTACTGTTTGGTTCAGTTAAGTTTACTTTAGTACCGGTTAGTACCGCTCCTTCCTTCAGGACTGAACAGGTACACTTGTACCCCAACAGAAGGATGCCAGAGAAAGTCGGACAGGACTGACTGGTTAGTTTGATACGTTTTCAGCTTTTGACTGTTTTCTGAACTGAACTGAACCAAAACCAGACAGCTTGGTAGACACAGGTCCTGGACAGGGTCTATAGGTATGACAGCTAAAGGTGCACAGAAGACTTCATGACCAAAGAGGTCAAGGATGGTTCTGTAGTCATGGAGTCCTGTCCCTCTTGGGGTTTCTGGGAACAGGAGAGGCTGTTATGGGACATAACTCCAGTGAACACTGGAGACAGCTGATCAGTGAAGATGTAGGGAGGACAGATTCCAGTCTGGCTGGAGTAGAAAGGGGTGTCGCTGTGAGTGGGGCGGGTAGCCCAGGGTGGATGGTCATTGTCAGTCCCGCTGTGGAGGGGGGCGGGGTGAGTTGTGGTGAGCCATAATGGGGGATGGTCTCAGGGCTGTCCCATTGTCTTCAAAGCAAGCATACTGGTGCAAGGTGTAAGTGAATTAACAACTAACCTACTTTCACATGAGAGTATACTCCAGGACATTGTACATCACATGAGCACATTTAAAATGCACAAACAGTCACGGGTTACTTCCTTCTTGCATTCAGTGTTCAATCGTTTTATTTTCTACTTTTTCCACTCAAACTACAGAGCAGATAGTCTGAATAAGCCTGGCATCACTTTTGGATGGGAGAGGAGTGGACACGCCCCCTCAACACGGTCGTCACTGCTCTGCTGCGTTTAAGAACCGTCGGAAATATGTCAAGTTATAATTAAAACGTACTCACAAAATAGTAAAGAATTATGGGACCAGACTCCTGATCAGTAGTTTTGACACAGTGGTTAAAAATTTAAGACACAGTAAATGGAAATGACTGGGGATGGTGGAAGACATCAAAATAAATAATTCAAGTTTTTGGATGATATCAAAACTTTGTGATTTTCCCTCCAGCTGAGGCTTCTGTAATGATTATAATTTCTTTTGCTGCTTGGTATGAGATTAAAATGACTTGACATGTGTCATTTATGGTTCTTTACTCATTACAAAGAATAATTGTATATTAAAGAACAATAAATAAAATTTCATTTAGTTAAAGTGAAATAGTTTGCAAAAAGTTGAAAGATTTAAAAAATATAAGCCGCCTTTTGTATTTCAAGAGATTTTGAATTAATTTGAAGGAGGCATGGCTCTTTAGTCTGGAAGCCCCATCAGACGTACAGATTTATATTTTTGTCTGCTGGTTTACTGATAATAAAAGGGCTATTTTATTATTTCCCCAGGATCAGGCCTTACTCACGGACTAACATCGTTCCCCCAAGATCAATAAATAATTATTGAGAAAGAAACAACATCAAGAGATGACCAATATTGTTTTTATTGTTGTGATACAGAGGTTTTTATTTATTTTATGATGGATTTTCGTGAGTTGAGATATCTAGAAAATATAGAAATCCAACGTTTTTAATTAAATCACAGTTTTAAAAAAAAGCAATTTCAGCTGAAATAGCGGGGGGATGCTGAGAGCTGAATTGTGGAAGAACTGCCAAAATAGCCAAAAGCACAAAAATAGCTGAAAATAGCATAAAATGGCATGAAAATAGCTATGTTTTAAAAGTTATAAAAGTTAGAAATGAGAAAAGTCATAGCAGCCGAATGACGAAGAAACGGTGTCAGTACTACAAAGTATGGAGGAATAACCATGAACTAAACGGCCGACTTGAACATCAATATTGTGGATCCTCAGCATCCCCACTAAACAGACTTTTCATGATACTCTGAGTTTCTGAGATGCACCTGCTGCTCTGTTAAAAAGAATTCCTTTAGTGCAGATTTGAGATGTATGATTTTACGTCGAGCCCTTGAATCCAGCACGCTGTCCGACTGACGTATACCCTCTGGCCCCGCCCTCTCTCTAGCAAACACGCTCTGGTCTCGCGTTCATATTTCTCAGCCTTCTGTGTTTATATTTGTGAAAACGGGACATTTCACTCGCCGTAAGGTTTCAGTGTTCATCAGACCGGAAGCAGGAGGATCTGTGACCCCGTTCTGGACTCTGGACTCACTTGAAGGTCGGTGTTTCCCTCGTTTTTCTCTGCCTTTGTCGGTCCTTTTCTCTGCTTTTGCTGATAATTACAGTCATTAGCATCCATCTTGGCAAGAGCTAATTAAAACCTCAGCATGAGAAATGGTTGGCCTTTTTAGCTCTCCAAACAAACTGACGACGGCTCCAACGTCTAAATACGGGCTGTTTCTTCTGCTCCTAAAGGCGTTTATATCGCTGTGAAACCAGTGAAATACATGGTTGATAGGAGAGCAGGCCTGGTGACTTTGTCTGCATCATTAAACTTTAATCGCTCACTTCTTGGTGAGAGCGCAGCTAAAATGCAGAACACGTTAAACTAGAGCTGTAGTCACTTTAACAGGCTGGTCCAGGAGTCAGACTCATCACTGCAGCAGTCCTCTTCTGTTTAGACTCTGCAGCATGCACGTTGAAGAGTCTGTCATCGTTACCATGGAAACCTGAAGTAAAACACTAATGACCACTTCCTGCAACAGAAAACAACCATTTAAATCACTGTCATCGAGTCGTTTCTGCTATTTGAACTGTTCGTTTTGTTAACTCGCCACCTTTACACTCTTCTGACACAAAAATTAGGGATGTACCATCGAGGATTTATGCCGATATCCGATATTTACAGATTCATTTTAGCCGATACCGATATTTAAATACCCTCTTCGGACAAAAAATGTCAGTCTTTTTGGACACTTTAAGGTTCAAGGATGACCAAGGAAACAATTTTAGTCCTTAAAAACACTTTTAAGTTTAAAGAATGAGGATAAATAAAGAAAAAGACCTCACCTGGCAGGTGTGCTGGTTCAGACTAAAACTCCACTGGTTTATTAGTATACAGGTGCGTCTGAACAAATTAGAATATCATGAAAAAGTTCAATATTTTTTGTCACTCTTTTCTGAAAGGTAAACCCATTTATTAGATAGACTCATCACACATAGAGTGAAATATTTCAGCCTTTATTTCTTGAAATGTTGATGATTATGGCTTACAGATAAGAAAACCCAAAATTCAGTGTTCCAAAAATTAGAATATTACATAAGATCAACAAAAAAAAGGGTGTTTTACACAGAAATGTCAGGCTTCTGAAAAGTCTGTTCATTTCTATGCATCAATACTTGGTTGGGCCTCCTTCTGCATGAATTACTGCATCAATGCGGCGTGGCATGGAGGCGATCAGCCTGTGGCACTGCTCAGGTGTAATGAAGCCCAGGTTGCTTTGATAGCGGCCTTCAGGTCATCTGCATCGTTGGGTCTGGTGTCCCTCATCTTCCATAGATTCTCTATGGGGTTCAGGTCTGAGTCACAGTAACTCCATGGTCACTGAAGCAGCTTTGGTACCTTTGGCAGTGTGGGCAGGTGCCAAGTCCTGCTGGAAAATGAAATCAGCATCTCCATGGTGCTGGTCAGCAGAAGGAAGCATGAAGGTCTCTAAAATGTCCTGGTAGATGGCTGCGCTGACTGTGGACTTCAGAAAACACAGTGGACCAACACCATGAATTTGAATTTGTAAAAATAACAGCAGAGTGTAAAATGTGAATTTCCCTTCAGGGGATGAATAAAAAAAAACTCTACCAGCGGACGCCATGGCAGCCCAAATCATCACTGACTGTGGAAACTTCACACTGGACTTCAAGCAACGTGGATTCTGTGCCTCTCCACTCCTCCTCCAGACTCTGGGACCTAGAAGAGTAGAAGTGAAATAATGCTATGCTATGCTAAGCTATGAAATAATCATGGAACGTTACGAGACGGAGACTTTTAAAGCTAAATGCAAAGCTACCAAGTACCTACGGCACTGCCACAGGTGTGCACTGTGTCACTCCACCCAGTGGTTCACTCAGAAAGTAGTTCCGAGTATTTGCTTCATGTGTCATAATGTCACACAGTTATATGTTACTATTTCATAGCGTGGTGAATGTGCAGGTCACAACTTGTCCACCAGAGCGTTTTGGAGTTGCTGGATTGTGTATTTGATGAGTTTGATGAAGGAAAGCCAAAAATACCGTCTGTCTCCACAGCGTCAGCTGTGCAGCTGGTATATCGGTCCCCCCGATCTAGAAACAGCTTGCACCAACAACTAAAGGAAGCGAACCTATTACTAAGACTATAAGAGTTATGGTAATGGGCAAGTTTGCCAAAATGTTGAAGTATCCCTGTAAAATGTCAGGGTCAGTGTGTAAACCTGCTGTTATGTGATCCATGGAGGTTCTGCAGTAAGAGCTGTCCTCCATATTAACGTGGATATTAAGCTGTTTATTGTTTGAGCATGTTATCCTGCCATTAAAAAGGTAAAATAACAGTATAAAGTCACTTTTTTACAGCTAGGCTGATCTAAAAAGGGCATTAACTTTCCAGAAATGTTAAATAGCTTGCTCCTGATGGTGCCCTTCTCCTTAGGCTATCCTGTTAAACTGGGTAATTTTTTTCTTATGCTTGCACATGTTCTGTATCCTTTCTTAAACTTACATATAGCTATGCTATGTTAAAGGAATAAGAAGCTATAAACAAAGGGAAACAGCATCTTGATTTTTAAGAAGCCTGCCTCTAAAGCATTAAAACAGTTCCTCTGCTTATTACTAATAAAGGCCTCACTCATGCATGATTCATTATCTTCTAATGAAAGCATTAATGCGTCGTATATCACAAATTCATGGTGCTCAGGATGAATGAATGATTATGGGGTCATTAGTGAGGTTTCCTGGTAAGAGGTCATTCGCTGAAAGCACAGCCCCGTTCTCCGCAGTAATAAAATTTACACACATGTCAATCATTGATTATAAAAGTGCACCATAAAGCTGATCAGATCACAGACACACAACAGTAACCACAGCTGGACACAAACATTCTGTTATTAATATCAATCACTTCTGCTGTTGCATTGGTTAGTGTAACATCCTTGCATCGACAAGCATTCATTAGTCATCCTCAACTCAAATATGCATGCTTCATACACATCAGTTCATGCTTAATGCATGCAGAAATTTAATGCCACTTACTGCAGCCCTTGGCAGGCATTTAGCAGACCTTTAAGCAGTTAAAAGCATGTAATGTTTGCAGTATTTTTAAAGTAATTTAGATTTTGCAGATACTGCTATTTCTACACTGTTTCCACTCCTGAGAGATTCTAGAAAATTTCAGGAGCTTTGCTGCTTTTGAGCCACATGTGGCTCTTTTGTGATGATTTGTGGCTTTTTCATGTCATTATTTGAAATATTTTTCCCTCAGAAAACATTAGAAATATCAACTTTAACTTCAGAAATGATCCATTAAGCAGTTTGTTTCCCACTCTTGTGCAGTTGTGAACCTTTATTTTTTGTTTGTGTATTTCCATTGCCCTTATTTGTAATTTTCCCCACTTTTTTCTATTTTTACAGCTTTTAAAGCTCGAGTTTGACACTTCTTTTGCCCCCTTTTCCCATTTTTTCTCTTTTTGTCCTGCTTTTTGCTATTGCAATCATTTCCATTTTTTGCCATGTTATGCCCCTTCTCACCCGTTTAAGCAGACTTTTTCCATTGAATGCCACTTTTTTTCCTCATGTTTGCCACTTTTGTCCATTTTAGTCTCTTTGCACTCTTTTTTTGCCACAATTATCAATTTTGCCACTTTTTCTCAGCATTTTTTTGCCAATTTTCACCCATTTTTGCCACTTCTTTGCCAGGTTTTGACCAATTTTGCCACAAGTAACTCACAAGTTTTTGCCTCAGTTATCTTGCTTTTTGCTATTTCAGTTTTTTCCCCCTTTTTGCCATTTTTTGCCCCTTCTTGCACATTTAAGCAGCCTTTTGACATTGAATGCCACTTTTTCCAACTTTTGCCCGTTTTATTGACTCCTTTTTGCCACATTTTACTGTTTTTTGCCACCTGTAACTTATTTTTTAATCAATTTTTGCCACTTTTTCTCCATATTTTTGCCAACTTTCACACATTTTTTGCCACTTCTTCTCTGCTTTTTGACCATTTTACCACTTTAATTTATTTTTATTGCCACTTTAACCCATTTTCACCACTTTTCACCACTTAGATTGTGGCTCTTTCTGAGGTATTTTTTAACAGTTTGGGCTGTTTGGTTGAGCAGGGCTGAGTAACTCTGCTTTAGAGCGGAGGTCCAGACTAAGGAGTAATGATTGTATGCCTTCAGTGTCGAACTGCTGTGCCATTAACAGCCCTCCATTATTTCTGAGGTTCTGTTTCTGTGGCCTGATATCCCAGCATGCTGTGTGCAGTGAAGCCGCTGATAAAACTAAAGAAGAGGGGAACGCCTCTTTAACAGCTTTTCTCCCTCATTTTGTTATAAAATTGCTTTTGGAGGATACAGCATTATACTCTTTAGCAAAGAAGCAATGCAAGGTAGATAAACATGACAGCTTAATTTAAAGGGGACATATTATGCAAAAATGGCTTTTTCATACTTTTCTAACACAAACGTGTGTCCCTGTCCACAATCCCCTCAAATACCAGAAAAGTCCATTCCCCCTCCGTCTCTCTTTCTCCACCTTTCAGAAAATGTGTGCTAAAACAAGCTGCTCTCAGATTTTCCCCTCATGACCTCATGTGGGAAGTTAGCCCCGCCCCCAGGTTTGTTGGCCCTCCCTGCTTGGAAGAAAGTTCCGCCCTCTTATCATCATCCTCTTAGTAGCCAGCTGAGATGCTGGATAGCTCAGTGGGTTACCCTGCTGACTATGGTGTGAGAGACTGATGGTTCAAACCCCAGTCAGGTCCTTAACTTCGTCGCCGCCACCGCTGCCATTTTGCCAGAGAAACTCCTGGGCAAGATGCCTCACTCCTGTGCTGCGTGGGGATGACAAGATCACGTGGAATAACATTTTAAACATTAAAGATGCAAGCAGCGATAACGGGCTCTCGCAACCTGCTGCACTTAGGGAGGTGTAGCGACCGCAGGTGTGTAAGATTTCAAAATAAAAGCCTTCTCAAATGTGCCATATTCATTGTGCAACAGCCTAACTTTAAAATGAAAATAAATAAGAAAAGAACTGCCCAACTTTAAATTAAAATAATTTAGAAACCCCCTGTTACCACAGACTCATTCTACCTGAGACTGATAGTTGAAGACCCCACAATATATCTGGCCCAATATGATGTGGACTTTCAAAATAAAAGCCTTCTAAAATATGCCATTTTTATTGTGCAACTGTCTAACTTTGAAATGAAATAGTTAAGAAAAGAACTGCCCAAAAAACAGACTAAAGTATGAATGTTTACAGCAGTTTAAGAACCTTCTGCATATCAGTGAGCTTTTTCTTGGTTTCATGACCAGCCTATCCCTCCTCTGGTCGTCTCAGGTGTGAAGAGATGTCCGTGTGGCAGCAGGAGCCTTCGGGTTACTCTCCATGTGTGGAGATCGACTCCAGCTCGGTGAGGTGTAAAGACAGCTTCACCTCTCCAGCCTGGCTGAAGCAGGAACAGGACGAACTCCGCATCATCAAGTGGGAGAACTTCGGGACAGGAACGTCGACTGACGCTGTTCAGGATAACACACCGAGCAGCGCCATGTCAGGTAGGAACATTTTCATACCCTGTCTGCTGTTTGTAGGGTTAATTAGCCATTATTTCAGGTATTGTTAACACTATGAGAAGGAAATTAGCCTTTAAAATGTGATTATATTATTTGCTTTAACAATCAGATTGCCATTTTTATAATTGTTTCAAAAGTGTGAGTCAAAATAGACCCCTTAATGGTTGGTGTCTGTAAAAATAAGTACACACGTCTTGGCAATGGAAGTGCTGCTTTTCTCCGTTCATCTGGACATGATAGCAAGCATAATAAAGTTATCATTAGCATCAGAATGTCTGGCTGTTGCTGGTTATTGGTCAGAATCTGTATTCCAACAGTGGATTAAAGTTCTACAGGATTTTGACAGTGTCATGACTGTTTCAAAGCAACCTTAGGCTATTAAAGGCATGATCTGTCTCGTCTTTGAGTTCTAAAACAGTGAAATTACTGCTGCTATTTTACTACATTTTTAAAAGTTCTCATCTTTACGTAGGAGCATTGAACTCACCAAAGTAGATCAAAATTCACTCCTTTATCTAAAAATTACAAGATTAGGATCTTGTAATTGCTAGATAAGGATCATATATTTGTGAGATAATTTTCTCATGATTACAAGATGAGAATCTTGATCCTGATCTCATAATGATGAGATAAGAGGTCTGGCATGTTTAATTGCACGTAGACACAGAAAGTTGGGTTGCAGAGAGCACAGCAGCTCCCCCTAAAATCAGGCACATGTTAAGTTATCAGCTTTTGAAAGCATTTAAATGTGTGTTTATTCATTGTCACTGGTTATGGGTATGCTTATATGTGAGATTTTTAAACATATTTACTTGTTATAGTGGACTATGAGTTGTTTACAGTACTCCAGCAAAGCTACGTACATGTGTGAATGCCTAAAATACAACAGGATATGATGCATTTGAAAACTGCATGATTCTCTTTATTGCCCCGTTTGTGGAAGTGTGTTAATCTCAAAGCTTTGTTACGATAAATGACATTCAAAAATCTCCTCTAGCAGCCTCACAGGTTGAAAGCCTGCCCCCGAGGGTGCTGTTGACCATCACTAAGCTCCAGTGCATGCTGGAGAGCAAACAGGAGCGCATCGCCGCCCTGGAGAGGCAGGTGGAGGACCTGATGCAGGACCGCAAGTTTCTGAGGAGCCAGATAGAAAACCTCACAAGTAACCGCACACTGCACACGTTTGCATCGCCCAGTCCCGTGACAGAAGGTCAGTGTTAACCTTGTTAACCTTAGTGGGGTGCATTTGTTTGAAACTGTGCGGGTCATGTCATGTGTAGTCTGGGATCATTTGTGTTTTTTATTCACAGCACCAAAAGCCAGCAAAGTGCAGCACTCAGAAAACAAATCAAAGAAGAGAGAACGAGTTTCCTGCAGCTCCTCTGACAGCAGCAACAGTGACTCTGCAGAGTCAGACTCATCAGAAGTTTCTGCAGCTTCAAGCGAACACAGACGGAAAAAACACCACAAAGACAAGAAAAGATCGAAGAAAGGGAGAGACTACTGCAGGAAGAGAGGTGACAATGATGGCATATTATCATTAAACTAACCCTAACCCAAGGACATGAGATAGAGACAATGCAGACAGTACCTCTAGAGATAAAGTTTTATCTACAAAAGATTTAATATTGATGATTGCTGATATTTATTTTCCTCATCTTTGTATGGTTACTGATTGTAATGCACATGCCCAAAGTGTGGAAAACAATTTTGAAAATCTTAAGAAACAAGACCGTCAAACCGGTTTAATAGACATTTAAGTGCATGAACAGGGATTTCTATCTGTTCTGGGCATTCAAATACTATGTGTTCATACCACAGTGCTAAACTGAAGACAGGTTGGTATCTGATTGCTCAGACTGCTAACAGAAGTGGTCTGGGATGCCTTCATCCAGACTGGATTGGTTGTGTAGATGCAACTCATACTGTTACGCATTAAAAACTACCTATTCAGTAATATTCCACTAGCAAATGAAAAGCCTGGTTTTGCATCCATGTAGCCTTGATCGGAGGGTTTGGGATTGCAGCTTTGTCTACAGATCTGCTCTGTAATAAGAGCTTGTCACTAAGTTTCCTAATTTCTCTTCATTTGGTACCATTTTGGCTTTTTATGTCTTTAAAAGAACAACAAAAATGGAAAAAATCTAATCAGTGTTCCATAAAGGTTATTAGCTATAAAGTGTATGACAGTTCCCTTAACACCACATTTATTACACAATGAGTGAGAAAAACTGTCTAAGAGATGCTATTCGCTAGCTTGTGGCTATTTTCCCAGTTCATTCTTTATACCAGTATTTTCACTGCACAGATCATGAGGAGATACCAGGCTATGGTAAGAGAGCCGTGAAAATGATGTACGGGCTTTTGTTTGCATAAGAGATGGGCAAGTGAGTTCTGATATCAGGTCGCCACATTATTACCACAATATACCACAATATTGTTAATGCATATCAAGGATGCACATACTATCTACAGTTATGCATATTCTAAACTGGTGGTTCTCAACCTGGGGTGGAGGTGGGGTGGATTTAGGGGGTGCAATGCTCCGTCTACTCTGACGTTGTTAAAATTAGGTTTGCATATATTTTTTTTAAACCATATTTAGACATTTATTGGATAGTTAAAACATATATCTTTGGGTAAGAACAAATGTTTGTAGGCCTCTTGGTATTTCATCAGTGAAAACAATTCAAATTCATGTTCAATTTTTCTGTGTGGGTCCTGGGAGGAGGCTCAGCTGTTTCTTCCATACATGTTGGGGGCCTAAGAAGAAATATTTGGAACCACCTTGTTTGTTTTTGTTTGGTTTATACTTCTAAACCTTAGTGTTAGCTTAGGGTTAGTTCATGCTGGACACGGAAGTCAGCTGTGGCTGCCGGTCTGGAGAGCGGCTATGGAAATGCTCTGATAGACTAGAGAGGGAGCGAAGTGCTCCACAGTATGATTCGCTGGCATTCCGCGGCGCGCACGCTGTATATGGAAATTCGGGGTAAAGCTCCTCCTCCTCCACCCCAGCCTCCTCCTTCACAGACTAAAACTTGTTGCACCCTCATACTCAGATTTCTGCTACTATGGATAAATTAAAAGCTCCTGAAGCATTTCTATTTTGTTAAATATGCAGTGTCATAAATGTAAATCCATAAGGGGGCTTCAAGCCATGAGCTCCCTGGAAAGTCAAAGCCTGCTGCTTGGCTAACCCAGAGAAATGGTGGCATTTGTCTGTCTTTAAAGCCCAATTCCAACTTGAACTACAGAGATATTAACATCCATTCCTTGAGGCATGTAGCATTTTTCAGACAGTGATAGACCAAAGATTGACAAGAATGAAAGGGCTCCTCCAGTCACCACTAAGCCACTGCTCCTGTCCGCCACTAGATGGCGCTTAGACATAACTCTTGCAACAGTTAAAGTGGTTTGATTTAGCTTTTATCTCCTTTGCTCATGCTAATCTTAGTCCATGTTTTTAAATGTTCTACACTGAGAGTAGACAATGCACAGTCACACTTTTTTTATTTTTCCCTCTCCAGCCACTGGGGTCCAGTACGTCATCCACCGCTACAAACAAGTCCTGTCAGCATTTATCAAGAAGAAAAACATGTCTGAAGCTTTCCGTCATCTGGGAATTGACCGGAACACCATCGCCAACACGGCATCCATTGCTGAACTCCACCTGGCTGGTAAAGACATGGTGCCGTTGGTGGGCGCGTTTCGCCAAGGAGAAGAAACTCTTGTCAGTTACGCCCAAAGGTGCACGCTGGTCATTGACAGTGACCCAGAACTGGCGAGGAGAATAGACCAGATGAAAGCCAATTCAGAGCTTCTGCCCATCTCAGGGAAGAGGCAGAGGATGATGCACTCTCACATGGCGCCAATAGGAGATACCACAGAAAGCATTTTAATAGGTTAATGATTATTTCATTTCATGGAGAAGGGATAACAATAATGACTCACTAAAGGGGGTTCATTTGTTTCTTCTTCTCTCAATCTAAACTGCTGGATTTAAATATTTCATGTAGCATTTTTGCAATTTTCTAAGTTAATTTCTTTCTTAAGGGAACCAAAATGTAAATGAGGCTCACATTTACACATCTATGTTGTGCATTTTGTACTTGATGGTCATGAAAAATAGCAGCATCATGTTTTTATTTTTTAGGATGATTTAGTGCAGTGGTTCTCAGCTGGTAGGTTGAGACCCAAAAGTGGGTTGCTTAGCTCTTTCCAGAAGGTTGTAAATGTGTACCAGGGAAAAATAGCAGTGAAGTCTGTGTTTGGAAGCCTTAAAATGATAAACAGTAAATTCATTCATGTATTTATTAGGTACTAAAAGTACATTTCAGTGTTTGTCTTGAGATTCCTACTCATTAAGCTTTCTTTTTTGGATAATAAAGCTGGTTTTCCCCAAGATAATCAGGAAATTCCTGGAAAATAATTACCAAATGACCATGCTGTCTCAGAAAAATGGAGTTAAATTAGGATAATTAAGCCTGATTCCTGCTTCTGCGTCCTGTCAACGGCGTAGCTACGCGTAGCCCTCTGCGTCAACATGGACCCCTACGCCGTAGCTTGACCCGCAAATCCTTACTATACGTCGTGGCAACGCGAACCGCAAGGTCTGTGATTGGTCCGCTCAAAACATCATTTCTGGCAGTTGCTTTTTCTGGTCTTTATTCCTGCAATGCCGCCAGGTTTTTGTGGAGAGGTGCGAGTTTTTCAACGAAGGATCAAGTCGAAGAGTCTCGGTCGCCATTGTTTACTGTGACTGAAAGATAAACAAGGATTTGGATGTGAGCCCTCTGAAACCACACACACACAGCCACTCCCCTTAGCGGCATGGCGGTGAATTGCAGAGCGATGCGTTCCCTCAATGCAGAACTTCGAATGGTCAATGGCGTCGTGGGTACGCCGTTGACGTGACGCAGAAGCATAAATCAGGCTTTACAGTACTTTTGAAAAGGATTGACCCCCGTGGATGTTCTATGCTTTTATGAATTTTACAAATCTTCTGTGGTCAACATAATTTGGCTTTTTTGACAAAGTATTAAATCTAAAAACTCTTAAATGTCAAAATGAAAACAGATTTCTACAAAGTAATCTATTAAATGAAAATATGCTGTGTAAAATAAATATTCCTCCTTCTAGTCAGTCTTTAGTAGACTCTCTTTTGTCTGCAGCCTCAGCTCTGAGTCTGACAGGTCTCAGTCAGGATCAAACATCTGGTCTCTGCAGTTTTACTCCCTTCGTCTTAGTCAGGTCGCGGAGAGATCAGGGATCAGACTTTTCAAGTCCAGCCACAAGTTCTCCATTGGATTGGATCTGTGTCTCGGTAGCCTCTCTCACTAGTCTCCTTGCACGGTCACTCGATTTGTGAGGTCGACCTGATCCAGGCAGATTAATGCGTGTGCCATATTCCTTCTATTTCTTGATTATGGATTAAACTGAACTCTCTGGGATTTTTGGTGCCTCAGAAATCTTTTTGGATCCGTCCCCTGACCTGTACTTTTCACCAACATTTTCTCTGAGTGTTCTTTTGACATCATGATGTAATGGTAGCCAAGTACACTGATTAACCAGCTACTGGACCTTCCAGACACAGGTGTTTTTATCCTACAGTCACTGAGACACTTTCAGGTGATCCCCATTTCACTAACTCTGAGACTGTTAGCACCAGATAGCCAGACCTCTGTTGGATTAGGTCAGTCACTTAAAGGGAGTGAATATTTATGCACTGACTTATTTTACATTTTTAATTGACATTACATTGTACAGATCCATTCTCACCTGAACATTAAAGAGGGGATTTTTGTATTTTTTAGCCAAAAAAAGCCAGATTATATTGAACCTGATTGGTTTCTAAAATCGATGAAAGGGTCAAACATAAGAGGGGATGGTTCCTTTCATAGGCGCTGCACATGCAGTCATGTGCTCTTTAAACATGTTGGTTTAGTTTTGCCCTTTTGATCTATTTAGGATCCAAACTGCAACATTTTTCATTTATTTAACTTGAGTGGTTAAAAATTTAAAGGCGGGTCCTGATGCCCCACCAGTTGAGAACCACTGAGCGTGTAGTTTTAGAACCATCCACAAGATGGCAGTAGGCGCACATAAAATCATGTTTAGAAATCTCTTCATTCAATCCAAAATGGTGGAAGTTGATTTCCATTTTCCAGTCTGTTGGAGAATTAACTTCCTGTCCATCAACGCTGTGAAGATGTTGACCTTATCCTGTTATACATGTTCTGTAAAAATCTGCATTTGTCTGAAAGTGTGTAAGTGTTTCTGAAGCTGCCAAAATGAACACAGTTTGATCACACATGCTGTTTCTTCTTCTTTGTTTTTTATTTAGGATGTGTTTTTTTTAAGATTAGACATTAAGACAAGATTTACTACTGGTTCTTTAACATGGTCAAATCAAGGACCCCACATGTGAGACGCTGGTATCCCAGAAATTAAAGCACATCAGCTGTAAGTGGTATTAGATTCGTCCTGCTTTCAGGCATATTTAAATTGTTTCTTGACCACAGGAATGAGCATCTCCAGTTGTCCAGACAGATGGGAAAGCTGGGTAATACACCCTTGGGCGATGGTAAGTGTCACCCTGCTGTTTGCTTTTCACATGGAGAGACAAATTAGTCATTCAAAGCCATTACAAGGGCTGCACCCAGGCTGTTTATCTTTGTGTGGGACTCCGTCACTGTCACTCCTATTTTCACACCCAGGCTATCTGCTGATCATTCGCTCTCTCATCCCCATCCCCACCCTCTGAAAGCCCCGCCATCTTCTCCTAAGAGCCCGCTCTGTCATTTTCATCACCTCTCTGTTCTTTCCTTCCTGAATGCTACATCATTTCTCCCAATTTTTGAGGAGTTTCAGAAGGCGTAGGAACATTTTTAGCCAGAAGAGGTGGTAGTGAACGACCCACAGTTGCCTTCAGCCCAAGGGGACAGGTGCATGCTGGTCTGCTCGGCAGCATGAGGTGGAAAAGGGTGGGTGTCTCTCTGCCAGCTCTCATCTCTTCCCACCTCCCGAGGCACGCAAATGTCAGTTCTGCTCTCCTTGTCACAAGCACAAGATGCGAAAGCAGGTTTTTCTTCTCATCCTGAAATGAAAAAGGACAGAGAGGAAGGCACAGGGTGTTCTGGAGGTATACAACTATTTCATTTCTGCACAACACCTTTGTCGTTCCACAAAATGCAGCCTCCACCTGCAAATACTCCAGAGTGACAGCTGCGCGTTTGGTGTTAATGACTCATGGTGATGGTGCTCAGAGCTGGAGATGGAGATAGGATGTAGGCCTAATCGAGCCTGAAGCATGCTCTCCTCCTCCTCCCCTGGCCTTTTGACTCACACTGTTGTGGGGCCAGCTGGGACTCCATTTTGTGTCTTTCCTGGTTGCAGGTGCCGCGTCATTGCGGAGGCTCCGAGTGCCTGATGGGTATGAAATCAACCCCCTCCCATCCTCCTCCTCCTCGTCCAGCTTTGATCCTGACCTTGACAAAAAGAGCATCTGGATGTTCTCACCGAGATTAGCTTGTAATAACCACCAATCACCTCTTAATGGTGCAAGTAAAATGTGTTTGAACTGGAGGGTTATGTTCTGTTGTTATACCGGCACAGCGTGCAAGACTTGCTGCACAATGAGGACCTCAGACAAATTATATAAAGGATTACAAGGCCTTTAAAAGAGCAAAACAGCTTACATCTGAACAACTGATTTGATACTCCCAGGAGAAAATAGTTCTTGGCTTAAAACTGCTATTAATACTGTCCCCCAGAATAACAGAGATTACTGAAGATATTGGGGAAGGAGTTGTGTTTGCACTATTGTTTGTCCAAGAGACTTGTGATAGTGCTCTCTAATGCTCGATATTCTATGTGACAAAAGGCAGTATGTTTCCAGCTGGCTGGATGAGCATTTTGCAGCCAGTAACTTAACTGGCATCAGGTGAGTTACATACATGACTGGGTGTAAAGGGAGCAGTTTGGAGAGGCAGAGTCTCTCAGAGGTAAAGATGGGCAGAGGTTCACCAGTCTCCAGAAATGTATTAAAAATGTGGAACGATGTCAGAAAAATATTTAATACAAAATTGCAAAGACTATGAATATCCCACCATCTATAGTACACACTGAGGTATCAGAGAATAGGGGACAGATGACCTGGCATGGGTGTCAAACTCAAGGCCCGGGGGCCAAATCTGGCCCGTGGAACGATTATATCCGGCCCACAAGATCACATCATATTTGTATTCTAACTGGCCCACCAGTATAAAAATGTAGACTTCATAAATTTCCTTGTTAAGCCATAAAAATCTGAAAAAGTAAAGAGTAAGAAAGATTTCATAAAAAGTCAAAAATGTGGGGAAAGAAATTATTATTATTATTATTATTTTGATATTTTGAATTTTGCATCTCAAGATTACGACTGAAACTTATGATTTTGACTTTTCATTTCATGCTTTGACCTTTTCAATGCATATTTTGGACTTTATGTCACATTTTTATCTTTTACACCCAATTTTAAATTTTAAGTCATATTTTGACCTTTTCAACTCTTACTTTGGCTTTTTAATTCCATGTTTTTACTTTTAAAAATATTATTTCAATTTTTTCTCATATTTTGACATTTTAACTGACTAATTTTTACTTTTCATATCACATTTTGATGTTTTACACTCCCAATTTTGAATTTAAGTCATATTTTTAACTTTTTAAGTCATCATTTTGAATTCTAGCTCATATTTTGACATTTTCAACTCCTAATTTTTGGCTTTTTAATCCCATGTTTTGAAGTGTCAGACTCACAATTTAAAATTTTAAGTGATATTTTGACTTTTAAACTCATGATTTCAAATTTGATCTCATATTTTCACCTTTTAAACTTCTGATTTCAGCTTCCTCCTCGTATATTTGCTCTTTAAAAACATTTTTTTCTATTTTAATATGGTGTTCTGATCTTTTGAACTAATAAATTTGAATTTTTATCTCAGATTTGAGCCTTTAAACTTAACATTTTTATTTTTTTGAATTTCCAAATGATTTATCATCAGTGCTGTTTTTCATACTTAATTATTGGTGAAAGTGAGGTTGACAGTTGTGGTTAAGTGTTGACCCTGTCAGGCCCTCAGGTTAGACCTGGATCCAGAATCCGGGCCCTGCTGTGGTTGAGTCTGACACCCCTGACCTGGAGGTTTAAGTCTCTCCGTGTCATTGCCCGCTCTCTCATCCCTTATTCCAACTGTCCGCTGTCCTGTCTCTCCAATAAAGGCAAACAGCCCAAAATAAATCTTCCCAAAAAACCCAGAGAATCTGGAGAACATCAATCATTGCTCTTTTTATTTACATTTTACACATCAACCCACTGTTGGAATTGGAGTTGCAGATTTTGACATTTAGAGTAAAAGTGGACAAAGAAAAACTTGCAGAGATCTTTTTGGTTTCATGAACCACGGAGCCATCTGCCTGGAAAACGCTAGATAGCACAGTTAGCTTAGCCTAGCACAAAGGCTAATCACACATGCTATCCTGTCCTAATCTCAGCATTTCAAATACAGTTAAAGGTAAAGACGTGAGGGAGCCAGGGTACCAATGTGTTGGGGGTAACGTGTTACAAAGTAATCCGTTAAAGTACTCAGATTACTTTTGTTGTAACGAGTGACGTAACGCGTTAGCTTTACAACTCAGGTAATCCCGTTATTAGTTACATTTTCATAAAAGTAATCCGTTACTGAAAGAAAATCCCAAATGTCCTCTCTCTTCTGTGGCTTCAAAAATAGAGAAAGAAAGAAGGGAGCTCCTGGAGGCGTCTGCTCCGTTTGTCCTTCTCTCTTCCTGTAGTCACGTTGGCACGTGTCAGCAGAAGGTAAACATTCTGTGCCATTACGCGCACGTTGTTAGCTTGTTTAGCCAGAGAGATGGCAGAGCAGCCACCGGTGAATTATCCCCATTATGATGGATTTTTGGATCTACAGGACAGGAACAGCGTCCTGGTGAAAGGTACGTTTAAAAGCATTCAGTCAGCTGCAGCTGTTCCAGTTACGCGCTGTTATTACGCACAGCTGTGGAGCTTCTGTCTGCCTCTGCGCAGCTTGTTGTCAGACTGTGAGCATGTTAAAGAGCTGTGAAGGTTCTCCTGTCTGTTAGCGGTGTTCTCAGGCTGCACAGATACAGGTTATGGCTGTAAATGAGGCTGAACATCCAGACGCAGAAGTGCGTCTTTATTGTCGTTTTTACAACCAACGAGTGGCTAAAGGGTTTTAATATTTAGTAACGCAAAAGTACTCTAAGGCGTTAGTTTTAGAAGTAGGTAACGAAGAACAGTTACAAGTTACTTTTCTCAGTATGTAACGCAGTAATCTAACGAGTTAGTTTCAAAGTAACGCTACCAACACTGAGTTTTTTCTACAATTTTCCTTTTTTATGTAAAAAATGAACACGGACTGGTTTGAAAGTTTAGCACATATTTAACCTGAGACCAAAGTTAGAAAGCTTCTAACCCTTAACGCCTTGATAAATACTTTTATGATACCGCTATGCTCAATAAAGCTTCTGAATACAATCTGATAAATGATTAAAATGCCCTCAAGTGGATTATCAGTTACCAAAAACACCTAATGAATAAAATGAGATACTAAAAATATATTTGTTAAATTTTATGAAAATTTGGATTTTTTTAAATTTCAGATGAAAGTTTAATGAATATTTCAGTTCCAAAAATTTAGAATTTTCTGGCTATTATTTGTGTTTTCAGACTTTAAGGGGTTAAATGACTTTAAATGTCTGCGGATGTGTCTGGTGTTTCTGAAGGACAGTGATGGCAGTATGACCTCTGAACTCCAGAGGAATAATGAGTTCAACACAACAGAGAACAACCTATCAGTCATCAGGATTAGTCATGTTTGACCCTGCAGCAGAAGGGTACACTTAAACACGCTTGAGACATGCAGAGTCATGCAGATTTTGTTTATTTATTTATTTATTTATTTATTTATTTATTTATTGAATGAATGAATGAATGAATGAATGAATGTTTGGCTTGCTGGTGTGAGCCTCTTCACCTTCCCTCGGCCCTCGGTCCTCTCTCTAATGAAGTCTTAAAATAACCTGCCCACTGCCAGGAAAGTGGGTCAGAGCGCCAATGCGAAGCCAATTCAATACAAAAGCATCAAGTGCATTATGGGTATTTCCCCCTGTGGTAGAATTGAGGTGGGGGCGGTGCAGGCGCGCTGGTGGATGCCTATTCTTGTCCTTTTCCTGCAGGGCATCAGACGGTTGGTGGAGCTGTTTTTGTCATCACGCTGTCGTCATTTTGACTTCTTCAGCTTTAAACTGAGAATAAAAACACACGTGGACGTGGTTTGGTGTCATCCTCAGGGTTATTTACTCCACAGCGATGCTGGCGGTGAGGCACACCAGAGGACGGCGTTGTTTGTCGTTCACTCTGTCATCTTCTATTGTTTGTGGCAGACATGCAGACGCCCTGAATGCACCGTTTGGTCCACAGCTGATAAGATCCAGTCTGATGGGTTAACAGAAACAGAGAGGGGGTCTGTGTGTGTAAATAAAGGCTGTAAAAGATATTAACATGCTGACATGGAAGCCATTTTCCTGAGCAGGTAGGAGCGGAGGCTCTAAAGCCGTCCCACGTTACTGAAACACAAAAACATTTTAGTCTCTAGTTTTAGTCGAGGCTTTTATTGTCTTTGGACTGATTTAATCAGCCGTACTGTCAATGAAAACACTCAATACTGCACCATCAGCACCTAACAGATCTGAAACACACACATCTGAAACACACACATCTGAAACACACACATCTGAAACACACACATCTGAAACACACAGATCTGAAACACACACATCTGAAACACACAGATCTGAAACACACACATCTGAAACACACAGAGCTGAAACACACACATCTGAAACACACAGAGCTGAAACACACACATCTGAAACACACAGATCTGAAACACACAGATCTGAAACACACAGAGCTGAAACACATAGATCTGAAACACACACATCTGAAACACACACATCTGAAACACACACATCTGAAACACACACATCTGAAACACACAGATCTGAAACACACACATCTGAAACACACAGATCTGAAACACACACATCTGAAACACACACATCTGAAACACACAGATCTGAAACACACACATCTGAAACACACACATCTGAAACACATAGATCTGAAACACACAGATCTGAAACACACAGATCTGAAACACACAGATCTGAAACACATAGATCTGAAACACACAGAGCTGAAACACATAGATCTGAAACACACACATCTGAAACACACACATCTGAAACACACACATCTGAAACACACAGAGCTGAAACACATAGATCTGAAACACACAGAGCTGAAACACATAGATCTGAAACACACAGATCTGAAACACACACATCTGAAACACACACATCTGAAACACACACATCTGAAACACATAGATCTGAAACACACACATCTGAAACACATAGATCTGAAACACACACATCTGAAACACACAGATCTGAAACACACAGATCTGAAACACACAGATCTGAAACACACACATCTGAAACACACAGATCTGAAACACACAGATCTGAAACACACAGATCTGAAACACACACATCTGAAACACACAGATCTGAAACACACAGATCTGAAACACACACATCTGAAACACACAGATCTGAAACACACACATCTGAAACACACAGATCTGAAACACACACATCTGAAACACACAGAGCTGAAACACACACATCTGAAACACACAGAGCTGAAACACACACATCTGAAACACACAGATCTGAAACACACAGATCTGAAACACACAGAGCTGAAACACATAGATCTGAAACACACACATCTGAAACACACAGATCTGAAACACACAGATCTGAAACACACACATCTGAAACACACACATCTGAAACACACAGATCTGAAACACACACATCTGAAACACACACATCTGAAACACACACATCTGAAACACACAGATCTGAAACACACAGATCTGAAACACACACATCTGAAACACATAGATCTGAAACACATAGATCTGAAACACACACATCTGAAACACACACATCTGAAACACATAGATCTGAAACACACAGATCTGAAACACACACATCTGAAACACACACATCTGAAACACACACATCTGAAACACTTAGATCTGAAACACATAGATCTGAAACACATAAATCTGAAACACACACATCTGAAACACTTAGATCTGAAACACATAGATCTGAAACACATAGATCTGAAACACATAGATCTGAAACACACAGATCTGAAACACACAGATCTGAAACACACACATCTGAAACACACACATCTGAAACACTTAGATCTGAAACACATAGATCTGAAACACATAGATCTGAAACACATAAATCTGAAACGCACACATCTGAAACACACACATCTGAAACACACACATCTGAAACACTTAGATCTGAAACACATAGATCTGAAACACATAGATCTGAAACACACAGATCTGAAACACATAGATCTGAAACACATAGATCTGAAATACACAGATCTGAAACACATAGATCTGAAACACACACATCTGAAACACTTAGATCTGAAACACATAGATCTGAAACACATAAATCTGAAACACATAGATCTGAAACACACGGATCTGAAACACACACATCTGAAACACACAGATCTGAAACACAGATCTGAAACACACACATCTGAAACACACAGATCTGAAACACATAGATCTGAAACACATAGATCTGAAACACACACATCTGAAACACACAGATCTGAAACACACACATCTGAAACACACACATCTGAAACACACACATCTGAAACACATAAATCTGAAACACACGGATCTGAAACACACACATCTGAAACACACAGATCTGAAACACATAGATCTGAAACACACGGATCTGAAACACACACATCTGAAACACACAGATCTGAAACACACACATCTGAAACACACAGATCTGAAACACATAAATCTGAAACACATAGATCTGAAACACACGGATCTGAAACACACAGATCTGAAACACAGATCTGAAACACACACATCTGAAACACACAGATCTGAAACACACAGATCTGAAACACATAGATCTGAAACACATAGATCTGAAACACAGATCTGAAACACAGATCTGAAACACACACATCTGAAACACACAGAGCTGAAACACACAGAGCTGAAACACACAGTTCTGAAACACACAGATCTGAAACACATAGATCTGAAATGTGCTGATGACATGCTTGAATTCATCTCTGCCTTTATTTTTACTGATTATGCACACAGTTGAGAAATATCACGTCCAACAGTTCAGCGCTGACATTTTAGTTTCGTTTCAGTTTCTTTGACAAAACCAAATTTATTTTTCGTCCTAATTTTTGTGGCCACGCAGCTCTTAGCCTCGTCTTAGCCTCGTCTTCCTCGTGGACCACGGTCCTTTTGAATCTGAAAGAAATAACTGAAAACGTTTGACTCTCATGGTTGACCACAGAGTGTGGTCAAACATTAGCTAACATCGCCTCATCTTAATGTTAGGTGTGACACTGTAGATGCTGTATAGACAATATTTAGGCCTCTGTTCATAAGTATTGGTTGTCTTCCACAGTTTCTTATTAGTCAAGTGTTGCATTATTTTTGTACATATATCTTTATGTATTTTTATTCTCTGCTAAGCGACCTTTCACTGTTGAAGGTTTTTAAGAATGTTTTACAGCAACAGTTAAAGATCTGATCTGATCTTCAGTGTGCAGCCAACACTGCTGATCTTTTATACCAGGGGTGTAACGACTCATCGATCTGGATCGAAATATCAATTGTTTGAGCAATGATTCAGTCAAATCAATTGAAGGTATGATAAACGATTTATATCGCCATTTTTACCTTACGCTTTTATTTTGAAAGTCCCCCCGCGTGCTTGGTTATGACAGTTTCCGCCCAGCCAAGAGTCACAATGCAAATTAAAACTGTGCATTTAAAACTGGAAACTGCAGCACTTTAAAGTGAAACACAAGCATTTGTTCACTCTATTAACCCTTTACCTCCTGAGTCTAAAAATGTCGATTTGGACATATTTAGTTATTGTGGCTGTCAGGAAATGCCCTAACTCTGAGTTGCTGAACTTTTCAACATCTGGTTAATGATTATTGCTCATTATATGGAACTGTCAGCAGTTTAAAAGAAGAAAAACACAAAAACAGATTTGTTTTTCATGGCTTTTATGTTGTTATTGCTCATGACAGACACGCACAGATGCCACTATCTAACGCTATTTTAGAAAACTAAACACCACTCTCACTCGCTCTCCTTTTACTCTCTTCCTTCACTCTCCTTTCTCACTCGTCTTCTGCCAAAGCTGCCGTTTTCACTGTTCAACATTACCGTAATATATATACCACACATCATATATTGCCGAAAAGCACAGATTCTCAGCTCTCTGTCAGCGTTGGAATTTTTTAGATTGAGCAAACTTTCTAGGAGTTACAGTGTTGAGAATCCGTGTAGCGGTCTCACGATACTTCTGGTGTTTTGCTATGAATGCCCACGTCATATGGTTGTGGGTACCGTAATGAACCATATATGTGCGCATGCCCACAATTCTCAGCTTTCCAACGCCGTTGGAATTTTTCTGATCGGACAAACTTTGACAGAGTTATTAATAATACTCCACACTTATAAAACACAGCGCCGGCACAGTAGGTAAAGGGTTAAAGAAAGTTTTCGTTGTAAGTGCCTTAAACAGTTGCCAATAAAGTTCTCAAAACGTATCAATATTGTGTTTCCTCTATGTATAAAGTAGCAGACTGTGGTAAATGGGTTCATAATATGGTCTGATATCCATCGCAGGCCTCTAAATCTGGCAGACTTTGTGATATCGGCAAATATCAAACCGTTGTTCTGAGAATTGATATCGTATTTTATCGTGATGAAACTGCTGATTTTCACCCCTAGTGGTTAGAATAGCTAGAAAGTGTTGAGATTTCCTACATTTAAATGAACAGAAACCATGTTCCAGCAGTTTTAGGGCTGCAGCCATGAAAAAATGTTCCTGATGTTAAAAGAACAGACATCCACTGAAACAATCCCAGACTAAATCCTTGTTTTTCATGTCTGTTGTTCTTTCTAAACCCTTCAAGCTGTCCAAACTGACACATAAATCCAGCCAATGATATAATAGCCATTAATGAGACTTCTCTTAGCAATTATAAAACAGAGAAAAAAGAGCAACGATGCTAATCTGCAGCCACAGAGCCTCTCAACAATGACGCCTTCTCTGCCAGCTCTGCTCCATCAACAAGTCTTGAGGTATTGCTGCTGTTCTCTCCATCTGGCTGCCACTGATAAGAACTTACTGGGGGCTGCTGGGTAATAGTCTTGCAAGCTTAAAAGCAGGAGGGCGGGTGGAGGAGGAGGGGCGGGGGTATAATTTATTCTAGGGGAATCCAGCAGACAGGACTCTGTACACCGAACCATCTTCTCCCCCTCGGAGCTGCAGATTTTGGCAAAAGACCGCCACTTGGATGTAAACGCTGGGGTGGAGGGTGGGCCCAGGCGTCACGCTGCTACAGTCATGATTGCCTCCAGCGTGATTTCATTCCTGGAGAGACGAGATGGAGGCACAAACATGTGAGACACCGACATACACACGACCAAAGCTACAAGATGTATGAATGCTTCTGTGCTGAAGTTGGTCCTTGTCCTATGAGGAGCTGGGGGGACCCCTATTTTCAGGGTCAACGACCTTGACTGTTTCTCTTTGTGTTTTGACCCCCCAAGGTGTCCTCAGACTGGCAGGAGTGCCTCATGGGAGACGGGGAGCAGAGAATGATAAATGGCTGCACGCTGCACGCTCAGAAAGGCTCTTTGCAATGTCTGACCAGCTGTACTCTGTTTGTTCTGCCATAATCTGCTCATTTTCAGTATTTAGTTGCAAAAAAGCTGCCAAAACAGAAATTAATGAATCTGCAAAGACACCCATCTCTGATTTAGGCTATTTTTTCCTTCTCCTCCCCTGAAAACAACAAACTAGAGTCTCATGTGACGGCTACGTCCACGATGGCATCGTCTGGGCTCAGAGATGTGACGTAGAAGAGTACGCAAGATGACAGAGTGAAGAAACCCTAACCCCACCTTCAAATCCTGTTGGTTGGCGGATCGGTGACGCAGGACGAGCCGGACGTCGTCGGCTCATGGAAGAAGAAAAAAAAGGAGTCTGGGTGCAGGCAGACGCACAGCTCTGGATGTAAAAGCTTTATGATTCCTTCCTGAACATTCCCTGATAACCGTGGACGATCTGTCACGTTTCAGAGAGGGCCAAAGTACTCATGAGTAGGCATCAGCTCAGCGGCCGTGTCTATTTCCTGATGTGTCTCAGCATGAGAAGGCACTTCGATGATTCAGACACATTTCCGTGCCTTTTTCTGGGGTTAATGACAGGAAAATGTGAAAGTAAAGAAAAAAAAAGATAAAATGGAGGGGGGAAGTGACTGAAAAGCCGCTGGCCATTAACCGCCGATTGGGGCTGTCATATTATGTGGAAACACAGATAGACGGGAGGAAATGCTTTGACTGTCTGCCTTGATGATAGCCGTGTACCGTCCACTGGACGTCTGAGCTCTGAGGAAAAGATATGCTTTAGAATATGATGGTAATTTCATGTCACACAGCGTCTCTGCAAAATGATCTGATAGCTGGAGACTTGTCTGCTTGTATTTCTCTCAGTTTCAGGGAGGAGGGGTTCTGTCAGACCGCAGGAAGCTGGTCTTTTCTCCTATTTGACCTTGTGATAACAGAGAGTTACAGAGCGCCTGGCTGAGTCTGTCTGTTGTTGCCCCTGCATGTAAAGTCTTAAAATACATCAGGGGTCTGTTCCAACAGTACAAAAAATTACCTCCTAAGTCACTGATCATCAACTGGCGGCCCGGGGGCCACATCAGGCCCCCCAAAGCTTCCTGTCCGGCCCCTGAAAGATCATGAAATTCAGAAAAGGAGGAAAAGACGATGTTGTGGTTTAAGAGTGTCCTTTGGCTTTAAATGTCTGCAGCTGTTAAATCCATCACACAAACAATTCATATGAAATAGTTTTGGAAAGACTCAATATTCAATCTGTTTCTACAGAAATTAACTTTTCAGTCACACTTAAAGGGGAAAGGTCGGCAAGTGTTACAAAAATAATGGGTGATAAATGATAAAATGGGTTGTGGAGTGGCACAAAGGGACAGAAATTGGTGAAAAAGTGGTGAAAACAGGAAAAAACACTTAAAAGTATCAAAAATGGGTTAAAAGTGTCAAAAATAGTGCAGAAAAAATTAATGAAAAGGGGTTAAAAAGTGTCACAATAGAAGAAAAGTGGAACCAAGAGGATAAAACCTGCTGGAAAAGGGGTTAAAATGGGTTAAAGAGGCAAAAAGTATCAAAGATGGGTTAAAAGTGGTAAAAACAGCACAAATAGCCTGGTAAAGTTGGAAAAAGGGATTAAAGAGTGGCAAAATGAGTGAAAAGTGGCAAACATTGATTTAAAGGTTGAAAAAAATGAAATGAAAAGGGGCTAAAAAATGGCAAAAATAGATAAAAGAGTGCTCAAAGAGAATAAAACATGCAGAAAAAGTGGTTTTTAATGGGCTAAAGAATTGAAAAAAGAGTTTAAGAGGCAAAAAATGTCAAACATTGGTTAAAAGTGGCAAAAACAGCAAAAATAGCCTGGCAAAGCTGCAAAAAAGGGATTAAAGAGTGGCAAACATTGATTTAGATGTTGAAAAAAATGACATGAAAATGGGCTAAAAAGTGGCAAACATGGATAAAAGAGATCCTGGGGGTAAAATGTGCAGGAAAAGTGGTTTAAGAGGGGTTAAAATCTTACAAAAAGTGGTAAATGAGGGGCAAAAAGGGGTAAAAGTATCAAAAAAGGGGGATAGATAGGGATAGATCTCACTGGTAATGACTGAAAATGTCCTGAGATTTGAAAGAAAATCCAAATACTACTACAATAATATTTCAATCAGACCAAAATATTTCTCTATTTTTTGTGGATTTAAAAATTCTGGCCCCCAGGGTCTCTGTGGAGAATAAATCTGGCCCTTGTGCAGATGTACTTGATGACTCCTGTCCTAAGTCCTTTCCTATCCACTTTTCCTTCACCCCAGTGAAAACCATCACAGGATCAAGGAGGGTTGGAGTGAGAGGACAGGAAAGGAGACATCAGCGATCAAGTAATCCGACTGCACTTTCCCTAGACGGATGCTCCGGACGAGACGTATGTTTTTTGTGTAAAAACTACAATTTAACGTTGATGAACTACAAAGTTTGCATCCACCACTCGGTGCGTTCTCTGTGTTTTTATGTGCAGCCAATGAAACGTGAAAACCTCGCTGATAAATATTTGAACTCATTAAGATTTTTATATCCTAAAGTCTCTCCAGGATGAGGAACTGTGAACATCTAGAGAAACTTTTCTCTTAATCTGAACTCTCTGCTAATACGACTGTTCAGGTCCTTTTATTTCACACCCATTTTAAACTGTTTGGTTTAATTCCACCCATTTTCTTTAATTTTCTCATCTCTGTTAATTCTATTAGTCTTCTCTGGTTCTGTCTTTCTTTAAAAAAAAACATTGTAAAGAGCAAATATATGAGGAGAAAGTTGAACTCACAAGTTTGAAAGGTGAAATATGAGATTAATTTTGAAATGATGATTTTAAAAGTCAAAATATCACTTAAAATTTTAAATTGTGAGACTGATAGTTCAAAATGTGGGATTAGAAAGACAAAAATTAGGAGTTGAAAATGTCAAAGTATTCAAAATGATGACTTAAAAAGTTAAAAATATGACTTAACTTCAAAATTGGGAGTGTAAAAGTTCAAAATATGATGTAAAAATTGGTCATTTAAAATGTCAAAATATAAGAAAAAATTGAAACCGTGTTTTTAAAAGTCAAAATATGGGATTAAAAAGCCAAAGTAAGGAGTTAAAAATGTCAAAATATGACTTAAAATTTAAAATTGTGAATCTAAAAGATAAAAATGTGACATAAAGTCCAAATTCTGAGTAGAAAAGGTCAAAGCATGAGATGAAAAGTCAAAATCATAAGTTTGAGTGGTAATGTTGAGATGCAAAATTGAAAATATGAAGCAAAAACACAAATTAATTCTTTCCCCACACTCTTGATTTTTTATGAAATCTTTGTCACTCTTTGCTTTTTCAGATTTTATGGCTTAACATGAATATTTTAAATAATCAAGTTAAAGTTTACATTTTTATACTGGAGGAAATCTGCAGACCTCAGCCTGGTGGGACAGTTAGAATAAAAATATATGATCTTGTGGGCCGGATATTATCGTTCCACGGGCCAGATTTGGCCCCCGGGCCTTGAGTTTGACACATGTGGTCTAAACCAACAAAGAGGGCCAGCCTGTATGAGTGTGTGCAGACTCTGCTCCAGTTTAACAGTGCTTACTGCTGCAGATTGACTGGTTCATGTGTAGGCTGAGGAAATAACTCTAATGGCAGAAGACCACCTATTGTCAAGTAGAGGTCATATTTTTATGACACGCTTTGGTTGAATACACTCTCATTCCCTGCTGGCAGTAACAGACTAAAAGGTCAGAGTTTGAATTTTCTGTTTCATATTTGTCTCTGAAGCAGCTCAATTTAGCAAAAGTGGCACAAGCCTGACGTGCACAGACCCTGAGGTGTGTGAAGGTGCGAACTGTTCAGCAGCTCTGGTGAAATATTGAAACTAATGTATTTAGATTATATTTTCATGAATGCTAAATGTATTTCAACAGCTGTGCAAGAACATAAAATAAATGCATATTTATCTGTCGTTGGTGGAACGTCCTCTGCTCAGGTTATAGTACCTGCAGACATCTGGGTTCATGTTCCCCTCATTTCCTACTTCCTACCTCTCTTATCATTGGCTACACAGATTTTAATGTTGGGTAAATAGTGGAGTACGTCTTTTCTACTGCCTGTATGACTCAGAGAAGAGCTTATTTTGCACTAGTTGGTGCATCATTGAAAAGTTTTTAGACATTATGAAACAGGAGGTTCACTTCCACTCAGCACTCTTTGGCTAAGACGTGTTTTCTGCCTCTGCTCTACAAACATTTTAGAAAGGATCGATAGAACTGTAGAAGCTAAAGCTCTCCTCATTTAAACCCAGAGAAACAACAAACCCGATTGTCTGTCACTCTTAGTACAATGAGGAAACTTTGAATGGGTCTTCAGGGGTAAAAGCTCAGACACATGTACTCTCAGTAAATCTGCTGATGAGTAACAGAGGGCATTTGCATCAGCGAGTTATACAACTCTTCTCCAGTGGAGAACAGGACAAACTGTGTTTTGGTGATGAGTCACTGGGAATACTCGGCATCAGGTCACAAAGCCTGCTGATGTGTTCGTGTGGGATGGCACAGAGAGAGCAACAGCAGTCTGTTGTCGTTTTGTTGGATGGATTTGATGCACCTCTATGGCTCTTTGGATGGCATCGTGGCCTTTCCTGTTTCTGGGCTCACTCCTGCTCCTAACTGAAATATTTCAAGTATCTCTGGATGGATTATAAACTAGAACTGAATGTCTTGAGTTTTGGTAAAAAGGTTGAATACTGTGGAAACGGTGTAAACCCATCAGAAAAGAAAAGACTGTGTTAGTAAATCCATCATTTTTCTTATCAGGTTAAATACTTCAGATATTCAGTACTTAAACGTTTAAACGTCAGGAATCTTGATTTGTGCCTAGATATCAGTATCCACACACTAGGACACAGTTTGGATCTCTGTCCAGTTCAAATATCCTGATTTAAGCAGATATTAGTCCGTTTTTCTCCTGTTTTTGTTGCCCCTCACAGAGCAGACTTTTGTGTTTTGCAGCCCGGAGCCGAGCAGCTGTGTCACACGCTGACATGATGTCTGTGCAGCCCCCTGTTGTTGAGTGCAGCTCCACCTTTTTGGTACTGATAGGTGAGACTGGTACCCCTACGGACAGGTGCTGAAAAGTGGGGCGGTACGGGTCGGTTTCTTGGGAACTTTTCCAACTTTTGCTCTAGGGAAACGCGAAAAAACGTAGGGCTGGGCAATTAATCGCAAATTAGATTGAATTGCAATTTGGCCTGCTGCAATTTACAAATCACAGAAGATTCAATATACTCCTTTACTTGAAATATGTCAAAATGCTAGTTTAATAAATCATTTTTTGCAGCAGCAGCAGAGATTTTATGCACATTATGCAAACATGAAAATGTCATTTTTTTTTATAATGGTTTAAAAAAATCCTCCTTTTTGTGTTTTATGTGTGTTTTTCTTTGTCGAAATGAGTGACACAAAAATAATAATGTCTTTAAAAAAAAGTAAATGACAGCACAATTGCAATATGAGCAAAAATAGTTATCTCAGTCTAAATAAAACTGATGAAGCCTATCGTTACTTCATGAAAGTCACACCCCAGCTGGTAGCTAGCCTCACCTCCTCCACCCCAGCCTCCTCCTTTGTAGACTAAAGCTTCCCCTCCTCCACCCCAGCCTCCTCCTTTGTAGACTAAAGCTCCACCTCCTCCACCCCAGCCTCCTCCTTTGTAGACTAAAGCTTCCCCTCCTCCACCCCAGCCTCCTCCTTTATAGACTAAAGCTTCCCCTCCTCCACCCCAGCCTCCTCCTTTATAGACTAAAGCTTCACCTCCTCCACCCCAGCCTCCTCCTTTATAGACTAAAGCTTCACCTCCTCCACCCCAGCCTCCTCCTTTGTAGACTAAAGCTTCCCCTCCTCCACCCCAGCCTCCTCCTTTATAGACTAAAGCTTCACCTCCTCCACCCCAGCCTCCTCCTTTATAGACTAAAGCTTCCCCTCCTCCACCCCAGCCTCCTCCTTTATAGACTAAAGCTTCCCCTCCTCCACCCCAGCCTCCTCCGTTATAGACGAAAGCTTCCCCTACTCCACCCCAGCCTCCTCCTTTATAGACTAAAGCTTTCTCTCCTCCACCCCAGCCTCCTCCTTTATAGACTAAAGCTTCACCTCCTCCACCCCAGCCTCCTCCTTTGTAGACTAAAGCTTCCCCTCCTCCACCCCAGCCTCCTCCTTTGTAGACTAAAGCTTCCCCTCCTCCACCCCAGCCTCCTCCTTTATAGAGTAAAGCTTCCCCTCCTCCACCCCAGCCTCCTCCTTTATAGACTAAAGCTTCCCCTCCTCCACCCCAGCCTCCTCCTTTATAGACTAAAGCTTCCCCTCCTCCACCCCAGCCTCCTCCTTTATAGACTAAAGCCTTCCCTCCTCCACCCCAGCCTCCTCCTTTATAGACTAAAGCTTCCTCTCCTCCACCCCAGCCTCCTCCTTTATAGACTAAAGCTCCACCTCCTCCACCCCCGCCTCCTCCTTTATAGACTAAAGCTTCACCTCCTCCACCCCCGCCTCCTCCTTTATAGACTAAAGCTTCACCTCCTCCACCCCAGCCTCCTCCTTTGTAGACTAAAGCTTCCCCTCCTCCACCCCAGCCTCCTCCTTTATAGAGTAAAGCTTCCCCTCCTCCACCCCAGCCTCCTCCTTTATAGACTAAAGCTTCCCCTCCTCCACCCCAGCCTCCTCCTTTATAGACTAAAGCTTCCCCTCCTCCACCCCAGCCTCCTCCTTTATAGACTAAAGCTTCCCCTCCTCCACCCCAGCCTCCTCCTTTATAGACTAAAGCTTCCTCTCCTCCACCCCAGCCTCCTCCTTTATAGACTAAAGCTTCACCTCCTCCACCCCCGCCTCCTCCTTTATAGACTAAAGCTCCACCTCCTCCACCCCCGCCTCCTCCTTTATAGACTAAAGCTTCACCTCCTCCACCCCAGCCTCCTCCTTTATAGACTAAAGCTTGTTGCATCCCCATTTTCAGATTCATGCTTCTATGGAGTAATTGCTTCTGAAATAATTTCAGTGTTTTCAATGCAAATGGTCTAATTTATGGAATAATTTTTTGCTTGAATCTGTTGAAAAATATGATTGTTCAAAGAATAGTCGCATATTAAATTGTAATACTGGGGGAAAAAATTGCAATTAGATAATTTTTGAAAATCATTCAGCCCTAAAAAAAATGCGTGCCGTTCCGCAATGAACTGGGCCAGACCGCTTGATGGAAACTGCCTTCATGCCACGCCCATTTCCTGATGGGGGCGGAGTCAGCTCAGTAACATTTAAAGCCACAGACACAGAAACAGCTGGTTCTGAGCAGGGCTGAAACAGAGGGGTTTTTAGACATGCAGAAATCAATACTGGAGAGTTTTCTCAGCAGCAGACTTCACAGGCATGTTTCAGGACCTCTGAGACCGATATAAACTTGTCTTAAAGGGTAAACTATGTGACCTTTAAGTGAGCGAAACAGATGCTTCGGTACTTCCGTCATCGCCACTGAATCCAAAACCATTTCAAACTGAAGAAATGTGTTTTCTTTCTAACCACAGCTTTTTTGTCAGGCAGATCTCCCTCACTCTTATCTCCTTCCTCAGCCAGCGCGAGCTAACAACACTGAAATGGCTGTTAATTGGATGGTAGCGAGGAGCCTGCTGTGGCTTTGTACGATTGGCTATCTGTTGGAAACGCATGGCCCTGCATTGTCTTGTCAGGAAAATATCAGCCTGTTTCATGCAGTACATTCATTTAAATCTAAAACTAATGAAATTAGAACCGGATTAAACTTTGCATTTATCAAAACCAAGGCTGGGTGAGCTCCTACATGTCAAGAATCAGGGTTAACTACAGACTGAATTTCTTTTTCCCTGAACAGGTCAGAGTGTTTTATGCTGCAATGCAGACGGTGCTTTGAATAAACGTCTCAAAGAAGCTCTGCGCTAAGAGCTGCGATTATGAGAACATAAATTAAAATTCAATACTTGTACATCAAAGGCTGCTATAAATACGCCGTCATTCACCCGACTCACATCTCACAACCTGCAACAAATTCATTAACTGCATGCAAGCCTCTTTTTACACACTTAGATCAGCTCGGTTTCTAGCTTGTGCTGGGAAACACGTGTGTGTTTTTCCTCATTTCACCTCGAGATATTTTTGTCTCCTACAGCTTAAACAATCTGTAAACAAGGTGAAATGCTTTAGACAGCACCGTCCTCTGCACAAATTAGAGTGAAAGGAAAAATGATGAGAATACAAATGATGCACTTTCATTTCACTTCCCATCAATGCTGCAGCAAAGAGTCCTAAAACGGTCCGAAAGTGTGCACAACAACATTATAATAGGCAAACTATTCAGGCGTTTAAAATGGAGCTTCATGCATGTATGTGGCTGCACCAGTGATATCCTGATGATCTTTCTATCAACTGCACGATCCCCATGCTCATTTAAGTGGCTCATGATCTGCTTTATCCCACAGCTGGGGGAGTCACAGCCCACTGGTTTGCCACAATGGCAGCCAGTCACTGACAGCAGCCCCGGGCCTGTCAGGCATTCACACCACGTAGCCACAATAGCCTCATCAGTAGCCGTATTCAATCAGCCTTCATAGACAGAGCCGACTGCAGACCCGGCCCTCCATCCGCTGATCTGCATCACAGAGGAACCAACAATCAGAGCATCCCTCCTTAAATCTCCCAGAAGTGGTCTCTGATTTTCACTGATTGTGTCCGACACATTATTCCTCCCTGACCATGTGATTAGTAGGAGGAGGGGGCGATGATGCACTGTTTAATGTTTATTTACAGGAGCTCGTCTCAGAAGCAGTGAATAGTATTTATTCACCAGTTTGAGTTAGAATGTTCAATCCACGCTAAATACAAACATCAGAAATACACATTTACACGTGTCAGCTCAGATTCAAGGCTGTAGCATGACAGAGGGAAATAAAGCTCACCAGTGAAGTCCTTTAAACCAGACTTAACCTTGTAATAACGGTGCAGGGCAGAGCGCCGTCCTGGCAGTGGGGCATTGATGAGGTAGGAAGCGATATGAGGCTGATATTGATTCCCACATGTGCAAACACACAAAGAGGGAGAGATTGTGTTAATCGATCAATCAATCAACCTTCATGAACTGCTGCGTGTCCTTCAGACAGTGTCACTGCAGAAAAACTGACGTTTGGTCTCAGGTGTTTCCCTGTTCCTCATCTCAGAATAATCTTCTTCTTTTTAAGTGTGTTGTTTGTGTAGCCTGTGTTGTGATGTGACTGGGTGTTTTTTATTTTTCAGCATTCTCATCGGTGTCTGTTCAGCTTGGCAGGCCGCTCTTCAGTAGAGAAGTTCTGATCCCTTGTTCCTCCCAGATACCGACACCAAAGTGTTATCAGCTGATACCAGGTACTGATCCGATACCGGTGTCAACTTTCTGGACTGACTGCAGATTATCTAGGACCACTGATCACCAACTGGTGGCCTGGGGGCCATATCAGGCCCCCCAAAGCTTTCTGTCCGGCCCCTGAAAGATCATTAGATTCAGAAAAGGAGGAAAAGAAGATGTTGTTGGCTTTAAAAATCTGCAGCTTTTGAATCCAACCCCAAAACAATTAGTATTGAAATAGTTTTAGAAAAACTTAACATTTGATCATTTTTATAGAAATTTACTTGCCAGCCATTATTAGTTAAAAAAATAAAACAAAATATAGGTTAAAGTCAGTAGAAATGTTGCAAAAATGGACAGATAAAGTGGTGAAAAGGGGTAAGAGAGTGGCAAAAACGGGTTATAAGTGGCAGAATGGGTTGCAGAGTGGCACAGAGGGACTAAAAATTGACAGGAAAAGTGGTGAAAAGAGGTTAAACTGGGGCAGAAAATGGTAAAAGGAGGTAAAAAAGTATCAAAAATGGGTTAAAAGTGGCCAAAGAGTGGAAAATAGCAATGAAAACAGTTTAAAAACTGGCAAAATACAAGAAAAAATGCAAAAATGGATAAAAGAGTGGCACAGTGGGGATAAAACATGCAGAAAAAGTGATTCAAAAGGGGTTAAAGAATGTCAAAAAATGGGTTAAAGCGGCAAAAAGGGGTAAAAGGTATCAAAAAGGGGTTAAAAGTGTCAAAAATGAGGTAAAACTGGTGCTAAATCAGAGTTTGGGAGGGTCCATGCCAATTCTGTGGGCAGGCCTGTCTTCTTGTGGCCTGCTGCACAATAACATGTTAGGGTTCTTGATGACCCCTGTCTTAGACCAGTATCTGACCCAGAACACAACTCATCCAATAGAATCATAATCTTCAGCATCTCTGTGAGCCTAAAGTAGTTTTCCTGCTGATTATTGAGTTTTACTGCTAAATATTAAAATAATAACATAGGGGGCTGCAGCACAGACTCTCTCTCTCTCCTTTATGCTCTATTCAGGCAGAATCATGTGATTACAGAACAGCCTGCTATTGGCTGACAGACCCTCACTAAGGGTAATCAATATGATGGTTAGCATTCAAGCTAGCAGTAATAAAAGATCATAGTTGGATTAAAATGTATAAAAAGACGTTCAGTATCAGGTTTACTGGTCTGGGTTTAGTCATTAAAGTCCCCAAAAGTCCCACGAGTTCCAGACTCTCTGAGCTTCAAGAGGAAAAACAAGTAAGAGGAAACGATTTATGGTTCAAAAGTGATTTAACTTTTGATAAACTGTGTCACTTCCTGTGGTGTACGACAGCGCCGGTCTGGAAGGCGTTTGAACGATCACATTCAGAGAGAAACTGTCACACAGCCTCCATTCTCTGCAGCACACTTTGAAAAACAGCCATAAAGAGCGTGCATATGCTTTAGGTCAAAAACCACGTTTTCAGGCTTTTCTAACAAAAATTTGTGCCCCTGTCTACAATCCCCTCAAGTACCAGAAAAGTCCATTCCCTCTCCCCCTCTCTGTCTCCACCTTTTAGAAAATGTGTGCTGAAACAAGCCGTTCTCAGATTTTCCCCTCATGATGTCATGTGGGGAGTTAGCCCCGCCCCCACTCTCAGTTGGCCCTCCCCGCTTGGAAGAAAGTTCCTCAGCTGGCAGCTGAGAGGAAGATCAGGAGAGCCACATCCATTAAGCCACATCCATTTCCTGAGAGGGGCGTGGTCAGGGGCGGAGTCAGACGGGGCTGGGCAACTAATCACAAATTAGATTAAATCGCAGTACGGCCTTCTGCAATTTTCAAATCGCAGACAGTGCAATATTTTTAACCTGAAATTTGTGACAAAATGCCAGTGTTTTGTTTTTGTTTTTTTTTTTGCAGCAGCAGAGAATTCATTTTTTTACATTTCACACAATAAGTTTAGTCGCATATTTTTAGATTAGTGTACAAAAATCCAGTTTTTGTCATTTTTGTATGTTTTTCTTGTTGAATATGAGAGTTATATTAAAATGATCACTCCCTTTACTACAACAATTCATATCAAATTTGCAAAATGAGTTGAAATCAACATAATTACATTTTTTTTAAATTGTCCAGCCCTAGTTTATCTATGTGTCAATTATAGTATAGAAGGGATTTTTGCTTTTTTTTTTTTTGAAAATACATGAGATGAGGGACTTAAGAAATAATGACATAGTGAATCGCAATCCCAATATTGGGTAAAAAAAAAATCACAATTAGATTATTTTCCCAAATCGTTCAGCTCTCCTCAGTAACTTTAAAGCCACAGACACAGAAACGGCTCGTTCTGAGCAGGGCTGAAACAGAGGGGGTTTTTTTTGTTTGTTTTTTGTTTTGTTTTTTTCCAAAAATCCAACACTGGAGAGTTTTTACAGATTCACACTACTCAGACGTGTTTCAGGGACCTCTGAGACCGATATAAACGTGCCTTAAAGGGTTAAATATCTGAGCTTTCTCATGTAAGTTCTAACCCACCAGTTTCCTGATATGACTCTGATTTAACCCCTTTCAGGCTTTCTTAAATATTATCGGTTCTTTATGAATCACATCGGCTTCACATTGATGCTCATAAAGTTTGGATTGTTTCTGTCCAAAGTCAAGATAATGCTCTGATAATGACTTCATGAGAAAATGCAGAGATATTAATAAAGGCCCATCAGTCAGAGTTCAATGAGTGGGTAGAGGAGATGAAGCTCAGCGTCTTTCTTGTCATTCCAGCACCACTTATTTTTCAACAACATAATTGTTCTGACCTCTAACACTGCTCTGAATCCCAACACATCTCACAAATAGTGTCTCTGCAGAGTCCGTCTGAATACATGTCTGAAAACAGCTTCTTTAGTTTCAGGTAAGATGCTATATTCAACCCTTCTCTTCAGTCCTCCGTTCTAAATGAAAGTATGTTTTATTGTGTTTGATGGCGTCCTGGAGCTTTAGCTGTGCGTCTGAACAATTATGGATTAGATTTTCATGACTTGCTAATGCTTGAAGGAATACAAAAGCCACTTAGCTGTGAAAGAATGCCTGTGAAAGGCACTAGAAGTCAGCTTTCATGCAGTCGTTGATGCTGCTGTGAGTGTGAGATGTGTTTTTGATTGCTTTCTGTTTAACTGAATGGCTGACCGTATCTTCATTGTAGACTGAAGGAAAATGTTTTCCTCACAAAGACCAGGGATAATCTTCATTTTTTAAAGTCTATTTTTTCTTTCACTGTCAATCAGACAAAACAAGCAGAATGAAGCTTTAGGAACACAGTTCTGTAGAGGAGAGATAGTATATCTAGTTAAAGGGATGTTTGATCATGCAGCCATGTGTTTCATAAGATGAGATATTTCAGGGTTATCCGTCAGAGAGAAGGATTCTTCACGGGGCTGAAACTAGCGGCTGATCAGTGGGAGAGAAGTTTGGAGTGCAGCAGAGCAGTACGTAGGTTACCTGTCATAAATGAAGCTTATTAAGGACTTACGCAACACGTCAGACATTGGGTCTCATCCACTTTCTCATATAATATATCAGGTACAAAGATGAAGATGGTGTAGTCAGCAGTGTTCATCTTAAAATTATGACTAAAATGTTCATGGACAGCCTTTTTTTCCATGACAAAAACTAGACTAAGACTAACAAAAATGGATCTGTGATGACAAAAACTAGACTGAGACTAACAAAAATAGATCTGTGATGACAAAAACTAGACTAAGAGTAACAAAAATAGATCTGTGATGACTAAAACTAGACTAAGACTAACAAAAATAGATCTGTGATGACAAAAACTAGACTAAGACTAACAAAAATGGATCTGTGATGACAAAAACTAGACTGAGACTAACAAAAATAGATCTGTGATGACAAAAACTAGACTAAGACTAACAAAAATAGATCTGTGATGACAAAAACTAGACTAAGACTAACAAAAATAGATCTGTGATGACAAAAACTAGACTAAGACTAACAAAAATGGATCTGTGATGACAAAAACTAGACTAAGACTAACAAAAATAGATCTGTGATGACTAAAACTAGACTAAGACTAACAAAAATAGATCTGTGATGACAAAAACTAGACTAAGACTAACAAAAATGGATCTGTGATGACAAAAACTAGACTAAGACTAACAAAAATAGATCTGTGATGACTAAAACTAGACTAAGACTAACAAAAATAGATCTGTGATGACTAAAACTAGACTAAGACTAACAAAAATGGATCTGTGATGACAAAAACTAGACTAAGACTAACAAAAATGGATCTGTGATGACAAAAACTAGACTAAGACTAACAAAAATAGATCTGTGACGACTAAAACTAGACTGAGACTAACAAAAATAGATCTGTGATGACTAAAACTAGACTGAGACTAACAAAAATAGATCTGTGATGACTAAAACTAGACTAAAATGTGATGTAGTTTTCATCAGACATTCTAAATCTGTGATATTTCTCCACTGTGGGTAAATCTGTCTAAAACAACACATCTGTATCTATTCTGTCTCTCAGCTGTAGAAAGCAGGGACCCCAGGTTTGGCAGAGAACACACTACCATGATTTGGTACCAGATTTAGGCAAGAGAATAAATGCTTGGACTAAAAGTAAAGACTAAAATGTGAGGACTTTTATGGACTAAAACGAGACTAAAACTAAAAAGGATAGAAATAACTAAAATGGGACTAAAACTAAAATGCATTTCATTTAAAGACCAAAACTAAGACTACAAATAGAAATAGCTGCCACCATTAACACTGGTAGTAATGAGAAAGTTCACAAATGCAAAAGTCTGGTTTCAAAGCTGTTGTTAAGCCTAGTTATGATGTCTGTTTATCTGTAAGACTTCTAAACTAAATAGATGAGTGAGATTTTTGCTAATATGAAGATAACACTGCAACAAAACACCGTCTTTTCAGATTATTGTGCAGGTAGCATCGAGCAGCAGTAGCTTTTAACAAGGCTGACACACTCCAGAACTGAAGACATCATTAAAACCTCTACTCCATGAGGGATATTTAGAGAACAACAAAACCAAGGGCCATCAAGTATGTAAGTAAAAGGGCCAGCTTTTTCCTTGACAGATGCTGTGGGGCCAAACAATGTAAACTGAATACATGTTTTGGTCTAATTAACTAACTTTGTTCAAATATTTTCATTTTCTTTTTTAAACACAGGCCAATTTCAACCTTCAGCAGTGATTTCGCAGTGAAATCAGCCCCGGTTGCTTATACCACAACTAGCCACAAGGTGGCAACTGAGATATTTCGGCCAGTTATTAGTTGGGCTGTTATGCTCTCTATTCCTGGCTTTGACGCTGAGATGCTAAGTCATGATTGGTGACAAACACATGCAGGAAGCCAGCCTTCTATTCTAAATAAATATTTCAGAGACTGTTACCCTCTCTAAGATTCTGAAGCAGAAAACTGCAGCTCAAATCAAGAGTGGACTAATGAGTATGTGTTTATCATGCATCATGTTTCTTTACTGGCTGACAGGTGGCTTTCTGAACAACAGAAGTGTTTTGGGGGTTGTTTTAGTAGCAGCAGGGATTTAAAAAAATAAATAAATTAAACCCTGAATGGAACAACATTTTCTGACTTAAATAATCTTTTCTGCAGACCTGCAATAAACTATCCTTTCCGTTTCATGGTTAAATTTCTCAAAATGATAAAGGACAGCTTTTGAAAAGGAGCCCCCAGTTGTTGCACTGCAAGCGATCCCAGCATGCTTCACAAGTAGCACAGAAGACAGTACTATTTATGTTTTTTTTCCCTCATAGTGTGAAATCAATCATTGAAATCAGAACGCAGTTTACTGTTTAGTAAAAAAAAATATTGCAATTATTTTTGCTCATATTGCAGATTTGCTATCCATTGCTTGATTGAAGGGGATTAACATTTTTTTTTAAGAAAAACACACAAACACAAAAAGGAGGACTTTTATTAACCATTCTAAAAGAAAAACACTTGAAAGTTTGCACGATGTGCATAAAATCCCTGCTGCTGCAAAACATGAATGTATTGAACTGGTATAGTTAAAGAAATATTGCAACTTCAACAATTTCAAAAATTGCAGTAGGCCATATTGCGATCTAATCTTGCCAAGCCCTCTATCAAACATACTTTAACAGAAATACAGCCCTAAAATATTATATTGAAATGTTAGCTTTGATAAAATTGTGAAGTTATGTTTATGATTCATTCCACATCTTTATTTTTGTTTGATCCATGGCAAATGGAAAAAAAATCATAGAACCAATGTCTGCCAATAGTTAGATTACAAGGAAAGGAATAAAAATCATGATATTGAAAATATGACATTGCCTTTTAGACCTCATCCATCATTTGTTCTGTTTTGTTCTCAGACTGGTCTAGTATCTAGGCGAGGGGGGAGGGGGAGCGCGTGGAGTCTGCACACAGAGCTGGACCTTTGCCCACCCTAATCATACGGCTATTACGGCCATCAGTGCATCTCCATCCTTAGTCTTGGTTCAGTTTCCAGGAGCCATTTGTAAAGCAGCGGAGCAGGAAATGAGGTTGGTTTGCCCCCCTGCCTGGAGGATGTGCTTGGGGGAGGCACACTTAAAGGGAGGGGGGGGGAGGGGGGGGGTCATCATCTGAAATTGGAGGTGAATATAGAGTTAGGGTGTACAGTGAATTTGAACAAGACAGTTCTGGACTAACGGGACCACAGATTTATTATTGCCAAAATCCAGGCCCCCCAAAGCCAACTGATTGATGAGGTTTTATTACAGGGTCAAAGGACCAGACCAACTCTAGTTTCTCTTTTAAACATGAAAAATCACATCTTCTTCTCCTCAGCCATTTCAGGAGTTTTAGTCGGATATTCTTCCTCTCAGGATCCACTTTCTAAAAGCAATTCCCTCGGTCTTTGGTTCTGATGATTCACACTGTCTCTGTTTCAAACTGTGATGTTCTAACTGAGATGTCAGGAATGGCTCATTGCAGTCAAACATCAGTGTACATGATTGTTTGAGTCAAATCTGCTTATGTAATAGGGCTGGGCAATTATTCGCTTTTTAGATTAATTTGCAATATGGCACGTTGGAATTTAAAATCGCAGACGTGGCAATATTTCTTTAAATTGAAATGTGTCGAAATACCAGTTTAATACATTTACTTTTAGCAGCAGAGATTTTATGCACATTATGCAAATAATCAAGTGTCATTGGTTTACAAAAATTACCCTTTTTCATGTTGTATGCATATTTTCTTAGAACAATAATCCCCATTTATTAAAGAAATTGATATCAAATTTGCAATATGAGCAACAATAATTTTGATAAGATATATTTTTGTAATTGTTCTGCCAAAATTTATTCTATATGATATTGATGAATCCCTGCTTGCATCAATGCTAATGCAACATGCTGCTGCTGGCAAAGCTCCACCTCCTCCACCCCAGCCTCCTCCTTCATAGACTAAAGCTCCACCTCCTCCACCCCAGCCTCCTCCTTCATAGACTAAAGCTTCACCTCCTCCACCCCAGCCTCCTCCTTCATAGACTAAAGCTCCACCTCCTCCACCCCAGCCTCCTCCTTCATAGACTAAAGCTCCACCTCCTCCACCCCAGCCTCCTCCTTTATAGACTAAAGCTTCACCTCCTCCACCCCAGCCTCCTCCTCCATAGACTAAAGCTCCACTTCCTCCACCCCAGCCACCTCCTTCATAGACTAAAGCTTCACCTCCTCCACCCCAGCCTCCTCTTCCATAGACTAAAGCTCCACCTCCTCCACCCCAGCCTCCTCCTTCATAGACTAAAGCTCCACCTCCTCCACCCCAGCCTCCTCTTCCATAGACTAAAGCTTCACCTCCTCCACCCCAGCCTCCTCCTCCATAGAATAAAGCTCCACCTCCTCCACCCCAGCCTCCTCCTTTGTAGACTAAAGCTCCAGGTTGAATTTGTTTCTGAGGCTTCCATTTGATGATATAAAGGCTAAGAGTTGTGCACATTTAGGGACATTGCTGACAGGTGGGCCAATTATAGTTTGTGTTTCCTCTCAACAAAAATCAAAGCATTTCTGTCAATAACTAGTGAACATTTGTGATATTAAGCAGAAGGCTGTCTGTTTTTGTAGATTGAAATTGTTAATGTTCTTTTTCATTACTTTGCTGCTGGATTAAAATCCAGCAAGTACTGTATCTTCTCTATGCTGAATTAAAAATGTTGATTAAGTTGGTGCAGAAACAATTCCATGAATTTAATCATCTTTACTTCTTTGTTAAATACTCAGATAGCTCAATGTGAGTTTGTCTCTCTCTGATGGAAACACGCCTCTAACTGTTAGGGGGAAAACAATCACAGTGCCATCTGTTAGTCTGTATGATAAATTAACAGCTTCACTGCTCCAGCAATTAGGTTCTGACAGTTTGTGCAGAATCAATAATTTGTAGACGGTAGGACAAATCAAGGCTGCATGAAATCTCACTTTCTACTACATGAGCACGCTCCAAAGGATGTGATAGGGATAAGTTTAGGTGTCAAATTAAAGGTATTATTAATGTAAACAAAGGACATGATTGCAGCACGAACAATTTCACACTTAACTCAGGCAGAAGAGGACACTGGCTTCAGGTTTCATTCGGCAAACCATCAGATCTTTTTATCCATTTTAGGAGGTTAGTATGGATGGTAGATCTACTTTTATAGAACCCATCTTTGGAACATTTGGCTTAAATCTTAGATTAATTTATATTTCTTACGCACACTTTACCTGTGACATTCATGGTCAAATGTTCTTTTTCTATAATACCACCATCATGCTTGGTGAAATCACAAAGGTGTGGAAATGGTTTATTAATTCCTTTTTCTTTCTCGGCCAACAATCCAAAGAGATTTTGAAATAGTGTCTGAGAACGTGCTGGAAGTAAACAGCTCACATAACAGTTCCTAGAGGAGTTTCAGTCGTTGCTTAGAGCCGGCCACAGCACAGAGACTGGTGACTGATGGTCTGCTGTTCACACAGCAGGCTTGTCTCTGTGCTCGTCCTGTTAAATCTTAGTGCAGTGGTTCTCAACTGGTGGGTCGGGACCCAAAAGTGGGTCGCGGGTTGCAATTCAGTGTCAGTAAAAGAAAATGGTGTCAAAAAGTCCTGCGCTCCTTAGTGGACATGCATTGATACCTTTTATTTTACCCTGTTTTACTGGGTACATTTAAATATGTGACCAATATTACTGCTAATTTATCCCTTTTCTATGAAAATGCTATTTTTCCATGATGATGAAGTCATTTCTCAGGACCTCTGGAAAACTGGCAAAGATGTGCACTAATAATAATAATCATGATGAGGAAAGAGGAAATGAACTTTTATTTTTCAGATCATGTGTTTTGGTCCAATCAGGCTCCAGACTGCTCCATATTCAGTCATCCTATCAGGCATTGTTGAACATTTTTTTGGAACTTGGGTCACGATCTGTCAGACAGACTGGTGGGCCCCGAGGCTGGACCAGTTGAGAACCACTGTCTTCATACAACGGACCATCACGTCTTTTTACAGCGACTAGAATATTAACTGGGAGTCACAGGAACTAGAGTTGATCTAATTCTGAAACCGGTATCATAAATACGTCTGATACTGCTTAAACAGCAGGGATTAGTACCGGCGAGTACTCGAGCCTAAGCACCGATCCAGTACAGCTTGGTTTAACTTTATATTTTGCTTTGATTAGCCATGCTAAATGTTAGCGCTATAAACCGCTAGTCAATTCTTCTTCGCTACCAGAAAACACTGGAAGTCCATCATAATAACAACTATACACACCAGAGTTAGCTAAGGAGTTCCACAAGGTTCTGTCCTTAGACTCCTTCTTCTTTCAGTGAAATCACAGCGATCTGATATAACCGGAGTGAACGTGCCTTTGAAGAGTTTGAGTGTTCGCCAGCTGACATTGTGTTAATGCTTTCAAACGTCCTAATATCTTAAATGTCAGTAAAAAGGTATGAAAATGAAAAAAGCACGTCTCAGTTAGCCTTCAGCTTCTTTCTAGTGTCAAGATCAACAAACAAGAACGCCAGCAGGCTAGCTGTTAGCCACACCAGCGCGTTAGCTTGTCAACATCTCGTATCAGCAGGCATTAAAGGAGTGAATACTGCCTGTAGTTTAGCCTGTAGACCAGGGGTGTCAAACTTGAGGCCCGGGGTCCAAATTTGGCCAGTGGAACAGTTAAATCCGGCCCGCAGATGATCCGATATTTCTGTTCTAACTGTCCCATCAGTCTGAGGTCTGCAGATTTACTCAAGTTTAAAAACGTGAACTTATCCTGATGATTGAAGATTTCCATGTTAAGTCATGAAATCTGAAAAATTAAGGAGTAAAAATATTTAGATAAGAAGTCAAGAATGTGGGAAAAGAAATTCATTTGTGTTTAAATTTCATATTTTCAATTTTGCATCTCACAATCAGGACTCAAACTGAGGATTCTGACTTTTAATTTCATACTTTGAGCATTTCCACTCATAATTTTGACTTCTTATGTAATATTTTGAGCTTTAAGATTGATCATTTAGAATTTTAAGTCATATTTTGACATTATAAACCAATTATTTTGTATTTTATGTCATATTTCCAACTCCAAACTTTGACTTCATTACCCCATAGTTTGACCTTTTAGACTCTCAATTTAGAAATTCAAATAATATTTACACTTTTAATTTCATGATTACAAATTTTATTTCATATTTTGACCTTTTAAACTCATGATTTTGACTTTTTTCTCACATATTTGCCTTTAAAAAATATAATTTTTCAATTTCAATTTCACTTTTTGGCCTTTTTGAACTAATAAATATACTTTTCTCAGATTGTGAGCCTTTTAACCCTTTTTTTTGTTTGTTTGTTGTTTTCATATTTTATTACTGGTGAAATGAGGTTGACGGTTTCTGGTTAAAAAGGTGACCCTGTTAGGCCCTCAGGTTAGACCTGAATCCAGAATCCGGCCCCTGCTGTGGTTGAGTTGGACACCCCTGCTGTTGACCAATCACACCTCATGTTTAGCTTATCAGCTGTTTAGTTTGCAAATGAATGATGGTCATTTTAATATTATATTGATCCAGTTGTATTGTAGGTTGTAAATGAGTGTTTGCAGTGCCAGCTGTGACTTGTTTTTAATAACCTTCACTGCATCTTTGGGACTTTTACTTGCAATAAAAAAGAATCCTGCATGAGCTGGCTCTTTCTCCTAAAGAAGGACAGTTTAATCTGATTTTTTTAGATGTTTGTGGCAGTTTTTATGGTTGTCATGAGTCTTGGAGTGATGATGAAATATGACTAACTAGGTAAAATGTTTCATACAACATATTGGAACCAAGTATTAATATTAGGAGTCTTTAAAGTGGACTCTCGGTCCAGCTCTGTCTTAGCCCTCAGCAGCTCTTTCCCAGCGGTGCCGGTGTAATGGGACACTGCTAAACGATGCTGAGAGCGCTCCAGTGCTGTCACGGCCTGTTACACCTGACTCGCTCCTCGCTGCCGACCATGCTCCCGCCTGTTGTTAGCTTGTCCTCTGCAGGCTAATTTATGACACTATCAGACTCATCGGCTGCTGGCTACTAGAGGTCCTCGTGCTAAAACTAATTACTTAAACTAATTACTTGAGCCTCATAACTTTGGTATGCTCTGCAGTCATGTGTTCCTTATTCCTGATGTATAATACATAGCAGAGGAGGTCGGGAACTTTACCCTGCTCTTGCTTGCTAATGCTATCCTCTACCACTGCATACTCAAGCATGTAAAAGCACTTAAAAAGAGTAAGTATGCTGGATTACTCTGTGTTTTATAACAGGTTATGGACTAATACCAAACGTGTGCATCTTTTCTTTCTTACTCAGACAGACTGTCAGCATGGCTGCTTCATTTGGATTTCTTATTTGCAAACTTTGGGAGTGGCTCAGCACACCAGGGTTGTGTTTGGATGTGCTTGTGTGTGTTACCTGTGCACAGAGGTTGTGTGTGTGTGTGTGTGTCTACACATCTATACTTCATCCTTACCTTTCATGCATCTCCTTTCATGTTGTTCCTCTCAACATCAGCCGCCACAGGTCAGTAATATAAAACATGATAATGTAATGATGATGATAATAGTAAGTTGTCAATAGCTGAGAAGATTTCCACAGATTAAATGTGCAAATAGCAACACAATTTAATGTGCAGTGTGTGAAAAAAGTGAAAAGATTTTGAGCAGACATCGACTCCTAACCAAGACATGTGGTTTTAAAAAGTTCTAAGAAACAGTTCTCAAAGTTTCAAGGGCTTTCTTTAAGCTTACACAAAGAACAAACTGCTTTCTTAATGTATTAACAGTTTTTAAATAAGTTTAGTCTGATTCATGATTTTTGTGTTGACCTGCAGGGACAAATATCCGTGGGATTTTCAGCTTTTGAATATTCCATATCATCTGGTTTCTGCTTTGTTTACATGGAGGCAGAGTTGTGGCTGGTTGATCAGCCGTCCCGTTGTGCCAAGGTTAAGCTGAAACTTTAACCCAGTCATCAGCGTCACAGATAAGTCCATGTCCGTGTCTCCTTTTTACTAAATGGATCTCGTGTCTCCTTAAAGAGCTAAAGTGGCTGAATGTTTTCCAAAGCATTGTAAAGTATATTTGTACTGAAATACTTTTGCATTGAAAATCTTACATCACTTTATTTAATTAAACAGACATTTTTGCAATTTATTAAAGCATTTTTTTACTTACAGAGAAAGCAATAGTTCTTACTTTATCTTTATCTTCTTCATACAATACCTGGAATTTTTCTTTGACTTGGTTTTGCAATGAATGCAAATCAAGAAAACAAGGCAGCACATGCAACCAAAGTTATTATAGTTAACTAAAACTAACTAAATAACTAAAAATAAAATTAAAAAATCATTTAAGTTAATTAAAACTAACTAAATAACTAAAACTAAAATTCAAAAAATCATTTAAGTTAATTAAACTAACTAAATAACTAAAACTAAAATTAAAAATTATTATAGTTAACTAAAACTAACTAAATAACTGAAACTAAAATTCAAAAATCATTTAAGTTAATTAAAACTAACTAAATAACTAAAACTAAAATTAAAAATCATTATAGTTAACTAAAACTAACTAAATAACTGAAACTAAAATTCAAAAATCATTTAAGTTAATTAAACTAACTAAATAACTAAAACTAAAATTCAAAAATCATTTAAGTTAATTAAACTAACTAAATAACTAAAACTAAAATTCAAAAATCATTTAAGTTAATTAAACTAACTAAATAACTAAAACTAAAATTCAAAAATCATTATAGTTAACTAAAACTAACTAAATAACTGAAACTAAAAAACAGAAATTATTTTACCTAACTAAGTTAACTCTCAGATTCTCACTTGGAATTTTTTGCCAGGTTTCAAGACTACAAATTTTCTAAGCCCAGGATAATTCTACTTCTTGTTCATGTGGAAGAAAAAATTCACCATGGCCACACCCCTTTGAGTAATGAAAAAGTTCCAATGAAATTTTCACCTTTGACATGTCTTCTTACAGTATACCTAACATGGAGGTGTTTGGATGAATTCACCAAGAGGAATTTTGAAAATTGTGACGTCTGCAATATGCTGCTTTTTGACCACATAAATCAAAATGGCGGACTTCCTGTTTGTTTTACGGCATTGGTCCACGAGACTTTTTTGTAGATCTTGAAATGATGTATGAGCTCAATAATTCTCAAAACTTAGGATAAACCTCCTGCAGGAGCTGAGTTTTTTGAGATAATGGAGGGGGCGCCAAAACTGCACTGAGCCAAAAAGCCACGCCCACCCACAACATCGACATCAATCATCAAATTTTTCCACTGAGCATATTTGTGCAAAGTCTCAGAGCTCAACTAGAAGTTTAAGCCCTTCAAATAAGTACTTCCTGTTTCATGGCGAAGGATCCTTCATTGTGGCAACAAAGTGACAAGCAGATGTGGGACCTTTACAAATCTGATTACCCCAATGAAACGTCATAAATTTCATAAAAGTTAACTGCAATATCTCCAATTTTGGAGGAATATGAGGCAATTATACAAATACAGTACTTCATGCTGCCAGTGGGAGGCGCTGTGATTTAGAGAAAAATGTTGCGTACGAAACTTGTTCAGACATGCAATTCCAAGAAGCACACAAAATCTATTTAAGATATGATGATGTACAGCTGAGATAAAACAGATTGTGTTTGTATGGCGAGACCTCGTCATCAAAATCGAAATTTGCCAGGATGCCACGCCCCCGCCCTTTAATGAAAATCCGCAGATCTTTAGTACTGGCATGCTGATATGATAAGATTTGGAAAACAGTAATGTTTGACAAAATGTGGTATGTTGTTGCCCTGCATGTTTCCATGACTGCAGAATCAGATTTTTTGGCAAGATAGCTAACTTTGAGGCGTCGCCATGGCCACGCCTTTTGACTAATGAGAAATTCCCAAATAACATTTGACCTAAGACATCTCTTCTTGCTCTACACCAAAGATCAGGTAGTTTGGATGAATGCCCTAGGATGAATTCATTCAAATACGACCCCTAAAATATGCCTCGATTTACCAAAAAATTAAAAAATTGCACACACATTTGAAATCCTAGGTTAAACCTGCTGGCGGGGCTGAACTGTTTAAATGTTGCAGGGGGCGCCATTGAGCCAATAGGCCACGCCCACCTACAAAATGATTATCAATCATCTCAGCATGCTGATGAGATTTTTTTTTTTTTTTTTGCCAAGTTTCATTGCTCCACAGGTCTTTTAACAATTTGAAAAATCTACTTTCTGTTTCAAGGTGAACAAAAAATTGCCATGGCCACGCCTTTAGATGTCGATCGTTGACCATCAAACATGTGTAAGATGAACTGCCTAAGCAAATTTCAGCATGATTTGTCCATCTATACAGGAATCATGGCGTAAAAATTCAAGTGAAGTAACTTCATAGTGCCAGAGGGTGGCGCTGTGCAGTTTGTCACAATTTTAAATATGAATGTATTCTGGGTGCAACTGTTATCAAGCACAAGAAATTTGTCCTAGATACAAGGATGTATGCCAGAGCTATGGCTGTTTAAAAAAATGATGGCAAGACACAAAAGCAACTTGTTTGTATATCGCCCTGTAGAGGCCACGCCCTCTGACGAAAAGTCCCAGATTTTTGTACAGACATAAATCCACTTCTCTAGGCTGTCCTGACACAAATTTCATGTAAATATCTTCAAAGGACTTATCAGCGGCTTCTGCTCTTAGCCTTGGTACTCCCTGTCACCACTAGGTGATGCTGTGACAGAAAAAAAATATAACCATAAAAATGTGTGCAGACATGGACCTTCCATGAACACAGGAAGTTTGAGTCAGATTGGACAATGCATGGCTGAATTGTAAACAACTTCCTGTTTTTCAAAAAATATGCAAATTTGAGGGCTCGCCACGGCCACGCCTTTTGACTAATGAGAAAACCCCAAGCAACTTTTCATCATCCATGTCTCATCTACCTCTGTGCTGAAGTTCAAGTGGATTGGATCAAATCCCTCAGAGGAGTTAATCCAGATCTGACCCATGGAACAAAAATACCCCAATTTTCGCTAATTTATTCAAAATGGCAGATCTCCTGTCGGAGATAGAAGAATGGTCCCACTGGGTTTTTTGTAGATCTGCACAAGACGCATCTGTCCACAAAATTTAATTAATTTATGACGAAGTCAAAGGAGGATGGCTTAACTTTAAATACTTTTAGGGGGCGCTATTGAGGCAATTCTGAATTGGCATGTTGCAAACCAGGAAAATATCCAATTTTGGATGCACCTGCAAAGTTTCATAACTTTTTGAATATGTTAAGGGCCTCAAAAGTCCATGCAAACTTTACATTTTTAGCAAAAACAATTAGGTCTTCACACCCTCAGTGCTCAGGCCCCAATAAAATAAAAATGGAGACAAAATCTCCTTAGTTTTAGTCTTTGACACAACCAGACTGACCGACACCTACACCAGAGTCTGGGGAGAGTAAAACGGCCTGATCTGATTGGTTAAGACTTCACACAGCGGTAGTTTTATGTCTGGAGTTTTATTCAAACATCATCATTAAGTAAATAAAATAAAAAAATGAAGAGTGGTCTGTTTTAATATGTTTTTAAAAATGTATGACACTCACTCAGCCTCGACATCTATCCGTAAAAAACTAAAACTAATAAAAACTAAACTGCAGTCAAACACAGAACAGAAAAAACGACAGAAATAAAAACTGATGAAAAATCCAGAACTATTGTAACCTTGCATGCAGCTCATTAGACTTAGTCAGAGCATTTAATGGAAATATGACTAACTGCATTTTTAACTTGAAGTGTCAAAACATCACTTTAATACTTTTTATTTGCAGAGATGTTGCACTCTGCACAACTTGCAAACATTCCAGTGCAATTTAAAAAAAATTACAAATAATACATTTGAATCTGTTTTTCTTAATCAAAATAAAAATAACATAAAAAATGGTAGAATTGTTCACCTCTACATTAAACTTACCACTTTAAATACAGTAATGACATCATGACAACAGTATAAAACAAGAGAGAGACAAAAAGCTACACATTTAGCACACATGGTGCTGTGAACTAAAAACATACCAAATATTGCCTTCATATTCATGTGTAATTCCTTTTCTGCACTTGCACGTAGGCTTTTGTTAATGCCTCAAGTCTAAACAACGAACTAAAAGTGACAGCTAGCTGGTGCTTCAGGGCGGACAAGGTTGGATTACACCGTGCAAACAGACACAGTCTTCTCTGAGGGGTCGTTTTCTCTGCAGCCTGTGCTCATGTTGGAGGTGTCCAGTGCGAGTCCTTTGGTTTCACTCTCCTGTCTCATGTGTCACAGCACGCTGTCACATATAGAAGCACTGGTGTATTATTGAAGACGCCCGTCGGTTACTCAGGCGCTGTACATTAGGCTAACATGAGTGCAATTACCTGCGCGTGGATGCATGTATGGGAGTCTAATTGCTCTGCATAAGCAATGACTGATAACGTCCCTGCAAAACATTGCCAGCGTGCCAGTTCTGTCTCCCTGTGGAGTGATTTATTCACAGTAACTCAATCAAACTGATATGAATAATCACATTGATCATAATTAGATTCAGATCATTTTGATAAATAGATATAGCACGGTTTGAAGCCATCTCCTTGGACACTGGGCACTGGTAAAAAAGAGAGGAGCTGCCCTCTGCAGCACCGTGCACTCAGGGCAGCTAACCAGCTTTCCTTTGTGTATGAATGGGCGTCTATATGGGGAAAGGCTCATGCTGCAGCAGTGGCTAATTCCTGCTAATCCCATCGTTTTGCCTACCACTTAGTGATGGTTTCCAATGGCAGCCCCAGCGCAGAGGAATAGCTGGTGAGATTAGCTAACGTTGGCTCCTCCTCTGTGGTTTACAGCCAGGCCAGCCTGGCCTTCAGTACCAACACGTCCAGGCTTACCTTTTGCACATAAATGGATTAATTTGTTTTTCAAAGATGTTCCAAGTCTCATAAAGAGAAAAATGTAAGTTGTTTACATGTTATTCTGTCTCTATTCTGCCTTCAGTTGTGTGAGTGTGTCTTCTGAATGCATGGCTGTGAGGGCAGAAGGCTAGCTTGTGCAGGCTGTGTTCAGGTTGTTTTTGCAGGGTTTGTTTGTATCTCTTACACTGGCTCTGGCATCTATAGTTTTGCATGTTTCCATGCAAAGACACCATCCAGTTCTTTTGTCTGCTGTCATTGCATTGGGAACTTTGGGGTTGATTTTAGCATTATGGAAGTTAAAACTGAACAAAGTTGATGTTACAAATGTTAAAAAGCTGCATCAGGAGGAATTAACCTCACAATTTTAAAAACTGGCATAAAACCAACCCTTAAAATAATGAAACTGACAAACTGCTGACTGAAAAACTTCAGCTGTTCATTATGGAAGAGTGATTATTCTTACCAAATGCTAACAGGCTTTAAATCTGCTCATCATTATGCAGTATGGCAGTGTTTTAAAGGCGTTTAGAATCACATAATCATAAAACTTATGGATATCACCATTAGTCAGACCAGCTCTAAATAATACTGAGTACAAACAGAATAATCCTCAGTATCGTTTCTGCATGCTGCTGCAGCGTGTTGACTAAAAGTAAATTCACTTCCAGAAATAGCTGCATTTCCAGCCTTTTTAAAGCAGAAGAGCTTTAACATGAAGACAGTTCTGAGTGTTGGTTGTCCTGTTTGCCAAGAAGCTATCATACTTCCAGCTTAAAGCAGCCTTTGGACTTAACTTCACACGTCTGTTTCCTCTAACTGAAACTCACCTGATACAGCCGAAGGCTGAACATTTGGACTCACTTTAAATGTCAGAGCTCATGTGTGATGGATGGAGATGAGAGTTTATACCCGCTGAAACTGTCACCCAGCTGATACTGAAAACTGCCCTTTATGAGCATTTATCACATTAAAATCCACGTATTCTTTCATTTGTGTCTTTGATTGATTTCCAGATTTTAGATATCACACTGTGACAGCAAACCCACACAGAGGAAGACAAATAAAAGAGAAAATGTGGACGGAGGAACTCGTTTTTTCATGAACTTCACTAGAAAACTCACAACCAAATGCCTTCAACCATTTCTAATGACATTCAGACTTAGCTTTAGCTGACCTGATGCTTAAAGCTGATGCTTAAATTAAAGCTTCTGTGAGTCCATCTAAACAGTCAGCACTGCTTTTAACTGACCACAGCAGAGAAGAAAGGGGCAGATGTATGGAGAACAGCCAGAATATACTCATTACTGACCTCGCATGTCTGCCTAGAGCGGTGATACGCGTGGCTCTAGATCCACATGCGGCTCTTTTGTGATGATTTGTGGCTTTTTTATATCTAAATCTGAAACATTATTCCCCCAGAAAACCTTAAAAAGGGAAACTGACCTCAGAAATTATCCATAGCCAGTCATATTAATCAGTTTGTTTCCCAGGCGTGCACGGAGGCTTTAATTGGCCACTTTTAATCAATTTTTGCTGCTTTTAGCCCATTTTTGCCACTTTTGTCCTACTTTTAGCTATTTGCTATTTTTCTACTTCTTTTGCCATTTTCTGCCACTTTTGGCCCATATAAGCTGCCTTTTGCCATTAAATGCCAGTTTTTGCCTATTTTTGCCACCTTTATGGTGCTTTTTGACGGTTTTAGTCACTTTACACCTATTTTTGCCTGTTTCTGCCTTTTTTTCCTACTCTTCCTCCCTATTTTTGCTACTTTTATGCTGCTTTTTGCCATTTGCTAGTTTTCCCCTTTTTTTACCATTTTCTGCCACTTTTGGCTCATATAAGCTGCCTTTTGCCATAAAATACCTCTTTTTTCCCCAGTTTACCACCTTTTTATGGCTTCTTGCCTACTTTAACACCTTTATGGTGCTTTTTGCTGGTTTTTGTCACTTTTCACTGATTTTTTTGGCGACATGTTTTTGCTGCTTTTGACCATTTTTGCCACCTGTAACTCATGTTTTTGTCACCTCTCCCCCATTTTTGCCCCTTTTCTGCTGTTTTATGGCCATTTTTGCCACTTTGAAGTTATTTATACTGCCACCTTAACCTTTGTGCCTCTTTTCACCACTTACAGTGCTTAACAAATGTATGAGCCCACCCTAACCCTAACCACAGTCAGGTTTCTGCCACAGCTGCCCTAAATTAACAGCATTGGTAATTACCAAAATCATTTTTGATGTTTCTGCAATGGTTAATACACCAATATGTAGAAGCTCTTTAACCCAAATGATATTTTTAATGCTAAAATAGAATTATTATTGTTATCCATGAATTTTCAAATGTACGGATTTACAGAACAACTGAAAAAATAGTAAAGCACATTAATATTTCTGATGAATGTGTCAGATTATAGTTATTTACTGTCATTCCTGAACAGAAAAATGAGTTGTAGTGGTTGAATGTTATGCTTGATTCATTTCTGACTTCTCAGAGAAGCCCAGTGAGCCGGCTCAGATTTGGGTGAATTCAGTTTGAAATTCCTCATTCCTGTTCAAAATGGTAAAACGTGGAGAGCTGACTGAAAATGAAAGAGTCTGCATTAAAGCACTTCATGATGCTGGATGGTCTCTGAGACAGAGATGACAGCTGGTCTGATACATTTGTTAAGGACTGTAGATTGTGGCTCTTCCAAAGGTATTGTTCAACTCTTTGGCTCTCTGGTTGAGCAGGGCTGAGTGACGCTGCCTAGAGCATCATAGCGGTGTATCTGTGATGGCAGCAGCATCACTGGTAGCCTGAACAAACATGCAGGAGACAAACTCTGCATGCAGAGTGCTCTGGCTGCTGGTGGTGATGTCAGACAGGAAGTTGATATCTGATATCTATGTTAGTGAGTTGACCTGCTGTCATCGTTCAGCCCCACCAAAAATCATATTTCAGTATTCTCAGCTGAATGTGAAATATGATTTAAATATCTAAATAATCATGATTATTTTCATTGATACTGAGATCATGAAAAGTAACACAATCACTCATTAAAAACATGAAATAGACATGGAATGGATGAAATGAAATAAGCAAAGAAAAATATATATTTGAAAAATATTCTTTGACAATAATAGAATACAATGAAATGAATGAGACCAAAATATAAAAACAGACACTGAAACTTTATCTGATATAAAAAACTAGAAAAGAAAAAACACGCAATATTTTGATAGAAATGATTTTGTTTTCATGATCATAGGAAGCTTCAACTCTTATTGAAATTGAAAATTATTTAATAAGAAGCTTTAATCTCCACATATTTGTTTGTGAAGAATTAACTACACCAGGGGCGTCCACACTTTTCCCACTGAGGTTCACGTACCTCACCTTTATGATACTGAGGTCAGAAAATCCAGTCTGATTTAGTTAGTTATGCTAAAATGGCTAGTTCATCGCTAACAATGTGAATAACCAGTCATTTCAAGGATTGAGATGAGAATAAGGCTCTATGTACCACAGCGTCGTCTCAGTTTAAGTCCTGAAAAAAACATCAAGAAATTATTCTGTCAAAATGTCTGTTTACAGAATCAGGGCAGTAGCACTGCCTAGTACTGAGAATAGAATACACACTAATCCAAATCAATTCATACCATCTTCACAAACTATGTTTTTTTCTTTGTTTTCTTATGATGAATATAGTTTAGTGCTACTGTCCCGGACGAGCCCCCAAAAATAAGAAAACAGTTCAAATATACGCTACAGTAAAGCTCCATGTTCTGATGCAGGGCATTTTTCACTTATGTTTTAGAACTTTGCTGCAGGCTCAGAAATGGCCCAGGGGCCATATTTTGGCCCCCGGGTCATAGTTTGGACACCCCTGAGCTACAACAAAGTCAGTTCTAAAGCAAATCCAAAGAGGCCAAATGTCAAAGGCACATGGACTTTCACTGACAGCCAGCTGGAACATGCTCTAGAAAAATGACCGAAAATAAACGGCCCCTTTGTGGAAAAATAATAATAATAATTCTTTAACAAAATAATATAAAGGAGTGTTTCTCAACCAAAGAGCCACATTACAGAAAAACACCTTTGCAAGAGCCACAATCTAAGTGGTGAAAAGTGGCAAACTAATAAGTTAGGGGAGGCAGAAATGGTCAAAAAGCAACAAAAACAGGTGAAAAAGGAGAGGAAAATGTGGAAAAAGGGTCAGAAAGTAGCAAAAATGGGTGAGAAGTAGCAAAAAAATGAGTTATAGGTGGAAAAAATGGTCCAAAAGTGGATTAAAAAATGGGTGAAAAGTAACTAAAATGGGCAAAAACAGTCAAGAGTGGCAAAAATGGGCAAAAAATAGGAAACAAGTGGTATTTAGTGGCAAAATTCAGCTTAAATGTGTAAAAAAGTGATGAAAAGGGGCAAAAATGGAATAAAAGTGGCAAAAATGGACAAAAAAAGAGGAAACGAGTGGTACCCAATGGCAAAATATATCTTAAATAGGCAAAAAAAAAAAGGTGAAATAGGGAAAATGGGAAAAGAGCGGCAAAAAAAAAAGTGGCTTAAATGGGCAAAAACTAGGAAAACGTGGTTTTAATGACTAAAGGTATCTTAAATGGGTTAAAATGGGGAGAAAAAAATGGTGGAAAAAGGCAAATATGGGTTAAAAGTGGTAAAAATGGGCAAAAAAAGTGGTATTAAACGGTAAAAGGTAGCTTAAATAGATGAGAAGTGGCAAAAAAAGGTGAAAAGGGGCAAAACAGTTTCCCTTTTTCAAGGTTTTCTGGGGAATAATATTTAAAATGAAGACATAAAAGAGCCACACCTTGACTATCACTGATATGAAATGATTATTCCCTTATTTAGACAAAATATTTTAATGAGATTATCTTGTGGTCAATAAGTATATTACTGAAAGTTATTCTTCCGATAAACCGTCTTTTACTGAAAATGAGGCCTGGTTTCTATTTTTTCATTTTATAAATCAGCATAATTGATATCTGAATTAAAGGTTTTGTCCCACATTGTTTCTCCTTTGAACATCGATGTTAAAATCCTGACATACTGTGAACTGTTTCCTGTTTGAACTCTGTGCAGCTCCATTGACAAGTGTTTCTGCAGCGCTAAAGGCCCGAACCCTCAGAATGAAGCGGCTAACTATCCATTGGATTATCCTTGAGTTAAACTCTTGATGTGCTTCCAGTGTAATTCCCAAACAAATCACCATGACAGCGCTCCGATCACAAGCCGAGCCGGTGATCGGGTAATTCTCCGAGTCAGTAGTGTAGTTTAGGACGCCAGCATGCATTCACTCCTTCATCTGCAGACCAAAGAAAGGTAAAATTTTAAACTCAGGTGGGGCGGTCAGCAGGTGGATTTGTGTGCCAGCTGAGGCGTTGAGCCTTCTTTTCTCCAGCTTGTCTGAGTTTTTACATGGATATTATTGGTGAAAGGTATCCGCCTGTTTATACTGCTGCCCTCCTCTCTGTGTGACTGTGACCCGTGTTTTTGTCTTTCACAGGAGATCCCTCCTAAACATGTTTCCACAATCAGGGAAATCCATTGTCTTTGACAACTTTCCAGACCCAACGGACACCTGGGAAATTATCGAGACAATCGGCAAAGGGACCTACGGAAAAGTCTACAAGGTGCTCAACAAGATAGATGGCAGCAAAGCGGCTGTGAAGATACTGGATCCTATTCATGTAAGTGACCTAATATTATAGATAATTCAGGTTATGTGAGAGGTAAAAACTGTTCTGTTATCAGACCTAAATCTAGTTCACTCTAAGGCTCATATTTATGAGAGTAATCCTGAGCCCGTTAGTTCTGAGGCAGCTCTGTGTGTGTTTAATACACAGGCCAGATTAGCTGCTGTCCTTATCAAACCTCTACCAGTCACACTGATACCAGCTGATATATTTAAACACAGGCCAAATATGGTTTTACATGTTCAGCTCTATGTTAACTGCAATAACTGGGATAATGAAACCTTTACTTCAAGCTTGTATTTTTGAATTATTCTTTGATTGCTCTGTCTCCGTCCCCCACAACAACACATGATGGTAATGTGTGTGGACTCTTCTGTCCTGTTACAGGAGGGTGTTAGGTTTCATCTCAGGCTCTTATATCCTACCCTCAGCTAATGTTTACTTCAATGAGTGTCAGACTAGTAACCTGTCAAACTGCAGACAAAGATAAACCGCCGTTTGAGCATCTATGAAATAATTCCATGCAAAATTTAATAACAGATGTAGGCTGAATCCCATTTCTCCCCTTAACCCTCAGTCTTACCCTCAACCCCACCCTCAGTCTTAACTCGCCCCTCTAAACCATCTGGTCACTTAGAGATGGGACACCCCTTAACAGCAGTTAGGATTTCAGACTGTAGAGGGCAGTAATGTGCCAAAACTGTGTAGTCTGTCGATTCAGAGGAAGAAGAAGAAGAACGAAATGTAAAAGAGAAGGCTTGATTTTTACGATTGTGAAAATAGAAGTAAATGTTACGCTACAAAAAGGTAAATAATCCCTAAAATAACATTAAACAAAGATATTGGAGTGGTTTTCATAATGTTTAGATCTCTGTTGGAGAAATTTACATTTGTAGCTCCATTTCTTCCCCGTATTCGCCGCCATCTTTCTTTGAGTGATAACCCTCAACACCAAGGGAGCTCCAGGAACGTCTCAGAACTGAGGGAGATAAAGCCCTCAAACTCTGGGAGAACTGGGACAGCCCTCACACTTAACGGGAACGCACATTTAGAGACTGAGGGTTAAGATGGAGGGTTAAGGGGAGAACTGGGATTCAGCCTTTTTGTCAGATTTGCAGTAAACTGGTCAAGGATTTAGGGAGGGGATGGTTTTATTATAGTAATGATAAATCAGCTATAATGTCTTTCTCTAAAAGGTGAAGGTAACAATTATACAGAAGTTTAAAACTGTTGGAGTAATTCTGCCCTCAGAAAGAGTCAGAGCTCCATTCCTGACAGCTGTAATGAAACAGAGCTGAGAGGAAAGATCGCCATCATGCACTGTGAAGTTAAATAGGTAGAATAGGCTTAAAAACGTTCAGTAAAGTAAGCTAACAGCTCTCTGGTAGAGATTAGCCACAGGCCAGAAACACTAGCTTCTCTGTTTCTTTTCATGTAGGTCAGGATGTCTAGAAAAGAAATTCTGCAACCATCAGCAATAATCCTCTCCAAACTGCTGCTAATGTTTCATCAATGGGGAGCATTATGGTGGCACTCTGATGATGCCGGCCTCCTCTGCCTTTAGAATTCAGCCAAAACACATTTGGCACCCATGCAGACGTGTGTGGAGCTAATTTTGCCCGAGGCGAGAACATTTTGACACAGAGCAGAGAAACACGATGTTACTGCTGCAGCTCAGGGATGATCCGTCCTATAAAGCAGAGATTTTTTAATGCTATGACTTACCAGCTACAAACACACTGTGAGGAGCTACAGGTTTATTTTGACATTAAACTGATGGTCATATTACATCCTGTTTTCAGACTTTGCTGAAACAATAGTCACCATTAACCTCATGTTAGGTTTCAGTGCATCCTCCATGAACGCTAACATTTGTTCTTGTTCTGAAGGTAGAGGGAATTATGTGGCTTATATACCAGCTCCAAAGATGAGCCATTCTTATCCATTATAGCCAGCCTTAATGCTAGAAAAAGTCTCATTAAGTTTGCATGAATTTGCTTCTGTTTCTCATCATTGAGAGATGATTGTCTCCAGACCACTAGACTGGGAGGACCATCATTAGCACCGGTTTAATCACGAGGATGATTATTTCATGTATCGATCTATTAGAGCTGCCTTATGGGGAGCTCCTCTGCTATGTTACATTTCAGGAGTTTTCTTCTGACCTTTTTTCTTTAATATTGTTTTTTTTCTGTGAGAAAGCACACAGCTGCATACAGGACAGCTCTTTTTCTGTCAGTTATATAAGCGTGCCACCGAGATAAAGCTGATGGTCACAGGAGTCTCTTTCACACCAGAGATCATCAACTGCATTTATTTAAGGGCCAGACTTTCAGAGAAACTAGAACAGAGACGTTTAGCCCTGATTAACATATTTTTGAAAAACATCTTTCTTTCCTTTTAAATGTTTCAGCCTCTAAAATTTAGATCAGTCCATTTACCATAGCCAGCCACAAGGGGGCGACTGAGATATTTGTGCTGGATTTTTCTGGGACTGTAATGTTCTGCTGTTCTCTGTCTCCTGATTGGTGAAAACACATGAAGATACAAGTCTTTAGTTTGATTCTCAGAGGAAAACACCTGAAATTAAAAAAAAAGAAAACCACAGTTTTAATCCAGAATGAACTGATCAGGATGTGTTTATCAGGCGTGTTATTTGCCATTAATGACTAACAGGTAGATTTCTTTAAAATGGATCAAATATGAAACCAATCTGGGTGTTTATTCTCATTTTTTGGAGCTGTAAGATGACAAAAGACACCTGACATTCATCCACATATTTTTTTCCCTGAATATTTCTGAATTGAATAATGTTCTGATGTTCTGGGAGCCGGATGGGAAGATGTGGGGGGCCTGATGTGGCCCTGGAGCCACCAGTTGATGATCACTGCTTTACACACTCTGACTAATAATGCCCTTGAATTAAAACAGTTGAACCGTGTTGTTCTTGCGACCTTTAAGCTTCTGCATAGCTGTAGCCTGCTCTGTGTTTAAAGTCACTCCAATGAAAACATGCTATGAAGGGAAATGACAAGATTTGAACTGCTGAGCATGTAAGCGTGTGAACTGTTTGGACATTACATCCTTTTAAAGGGATTCAGTTTGTCTGAATGCATTGTTAAAGACAGGGATGCATGACTTCAGTATCAGCAGATGTTAGCTTCAAAAGTTTAATATCAGTGTCTAAGATGCTGATATTTACAGCCCATATATAAGCTGTGCATACTGGCAGTATTTATCCTATATTTAATACTAGTGGAAATACAAGTGTGCCATCAGGGACGGGTGGTTTCCTCAGTTGCTACACTCTGAGAGAGGCCACCCATGAACCCTGAATACTCCAAACGTTAAACTATGACCATACTGTCTACTTCTCTGCTTCTCCCTCAGCTCCACTTGACTCAGCCGTTCTTTGCACAAGAGACACCTGGTGTTTATATATATTTAAGAAAGGTGTATGTGCACCAGTATCGGCTAAAATTAGCGTGGAAATATCAGCATGTTGGACATGGGTAAAAATCCAATATTATGTATCCCAATTTTGGCCCTTGGGCTAAAAAACTCCAATAAAAATGTGTTTTTATTTCTTAAAATTCCAGGCTATCTCTGCTTAGGACATATGAAACGTGTCCTGCAGAGACACTGCTTCATTTGGAGGTCAAAAAGATGGTAGTCACCACAGTACAGGACTGGCACTGTAGTCTGGATGTTTCTGTTTAATCTGGTGTGTTTGAATGGAAGCCGTTTCTAGAATCAGAAGGACTAAAATCATAGCTGTGTGTTAAATAGAGCTGCTGCAGGGTTACACAGTAACAGCGTGCATCGTTTACTCAGGGATTACATTACTGAGCCACCTTAACTGTTGTTTAGCCTCTCTTTAAATGCATGTTATCAATACTTTGTGGAACAAAAGGCATAAACTACAGGTGTGTCTCCTCCGTGCAGCCGGAGCAGAGATTAGCAGGATCAGATTTCACTTATTACCTGACAAGAGTAAGGAGAGTTGACCCAGAGCCATGTAGAGAGGCGGCTGACTGATGGGACAGTGGTGGAGGTGGTGGACATAGGTTTGTGTGTCTACATTAAATATGTATGATGGCAAGATTTTAATGCATTATACCAGTGTGATTTCAGTGTAAAATGTTGAATAATCATGCTTTATCAGCCGTAATCTCACATAAGGATGAAACACGTTCGAAAATCTAGATCTGTCCTTTAGTCTCCCTGTAGATCCTAAACACATTGTTGAGTTTTCCAAAAATGTCCTGTAGAGCAGCAATAGAAAGGAATTTTTCTCATAATAACGTTAACCCTTTAATAGTAAATACAAGTCTGATCCAGGAAAAGTTAGCTTAGCTGTAAACAGCACCAAAAAGCTACTTTTGCTCCAAATAACTAAATAAATCTAGTCAAATCTGGGGCATTGCAAATTCTTTCAAATTGTTTGTCCTTGTCTGTGTGTTCTTGGAAAGCGTCCTTGGGTTTAATGAAAGGCGTTATATAAATTCAAGATATTATTATTGTTATAATGTTCATAACTTGGCTCCTAAGGTGAGGAAAGCAAGATGTTTCCCTTTGTTTCAGTTTAATTGATATGCTAACCTAATGTCTCCTGGTACCATCCTCATTCTCACACTTAATAATAATAATAATAATAATAATAATAACAACAACAATAATGGTAATAAAAAATACTAATAATAACAATAATGATAATAATAATAATAATATGAAACAACAAAAATAATAAAAATAATAATACTAGTAATAATAAAAAAATACTACTGCTACTACTCCTACTACTAATGATAATAATAATGATAATAATAACAGTAACAATAATAATAATTCTTATTATAATCATTAAACAAAAATATAAAAAAATAATATTACTAATAATAATGATAACAACAACAACAACAATAATAATAATAATAATAATGATAATAATAATAATAATAATAATAATAATAAAAATTACAATAATAATAATAATAAAAACAACCTTTATTTATAAATCTCTTTTCTAAACAGACGTTTGAAGTGCTTTACAGAAGACATGCACAACAGATCAATTGACAGTCAGCTAATTCCATGGGGACGGTTTAGTTTCTGCAGCAGGTAGGAACATAAACCCAGTTAGATAGAAAGTGTAAGAAAAGCTAATGTTGTATTCATTCTCTTCATAAAGTCAGGAAAAGCACTCTGGTAAAAATATGTTAGATATGTTAAATTATGTTATATAAGGCATGTGAGTGGCATCACTCTACTCATCTTTCTCCAGCCAAGCTCATTCCTGGGATATCTTTTGGCATAAATAATCATAAAACAAAAATACCTGGTGAACTGAAGTAAAAATGTTTTAGTTTATGACTGTGGCTAAAGCTTTCTTGTCCTTTGTCTCTCAGGATATCGATGAGGAGATCGAAGCGGAGTACAACATCCTCAAAGCGCTCTCTGACCACGCCAATGTTGTCAAGTTCTACGGGATGTTCTACAAGAAGGATATAAAATGTGGAGATCAGCTGTGGCTTGTTCTGGAGGTAGGATTGAGGCTGAATAGAAAAACCTCTGTGAATGTTTCTCTGTCCACGGTGGTTGCTGCATGCAGAAAAAGAGTTTACGAGTGCAGATTAGGGGTCAGATTATACTTCACACAGCATGTCTCGCCAGGTGTATGAAGCAGTGACCAAATCCGGCAATGGGATTATGTAATGGTTTAAGCCACCACGGGCAGTCTTGGAGTTAACTTGAGGGTCACCTGGGAGATGCGGTTGGCGTGGGTGTGTGGGGGGTTGCTGTTAGCTTGCTTGTCATTGGTGCCCTGCTGAGTGCAGGAGAGCAGGGATTTCTGTTTACAGGAGCTGTCTGGGTTCATTAGTGCACACGCCCGACTGTTTGGAGCACGCACCTAAATGTCTCCTGCAGTTTTTTTGTTGGTTGTGTCTCTAGTTAAATATTCTAACTTTATTCAGGTTGAGGGCGATTACAATTTATCCTTACTGTATAAAAATATAATGAGACAGAAAGTTAAAATGTGTAAACAAGGCATGTTTTTTTACTTGGCACGTTCATGTTTACCACTGGACTGAAGCCTGGCTATTATGGCAAAGCTGTTATACTCTTCTGATGCATAGAGTTCTGACTGTGGCTCAGCTGCCCTTGGATTAATTGTTGCCAAGAGATGACACACCTAACCCTTTTTGGATTTATTTTTGAGTCAGTAGTGAGATATTATATAAACAGCTATTCATAAAACAAGCAGAAAATCTAATAGACATAAAAACTGTAAGTTAAATCTCATACACCCAGCTGTGATCAGCTGATGGCCAGCTGATCTCTATTAACATCTCCCAACTCCCACAGCCAATCACAGCTCTTCCTCCCCACACAGCAGTGAAGTGTCATGTGACGTACTTCTCACTAATCCCTGCGTGCATTAATGATGATGCACCATACTGCTGCTGCTGCTGCTGGGAAAGCTTCACCTCCTCCACCCCAGCCTCCTCCTTTATAGACTAAAGCTTCACATCCTCCACCCCAGCCTCCTCCTTTATAGACTAAAGCTCCACCTCCTCCACCCCAGCCTCCTCCTTTATAGACTAAAGCTCCACCTCCTCCACCATAGCCTCCTCCTTTATAGACTAAAGCTCCACCTCCTCCACCATAGCCTCCTCCTTTATAGACTAAAGCCTCACCTCCTCCACCCCAGCCTCCTCCTTTATAGACTAAAGCTTCACCTCCTCCACCCCAGCCTCCTCCTTTATAGACTACAGTTTCACCTCCTCCACCCCAGCCTCCTCCTTTATAGACTAAAGCTCCACCTCCTCCACGCCAGCCTCCTCCTTTATAGACTAAAGCTTCACATCCTCCACCCCAGCCTCCTCCTTTATAGACTAAAGCTCCACCTCCTCCACGCCAGCCTCCTCCTTTATAGACTACAGTTTCACCTCCTCCACCCCAGCCTCCTCCTTTATAGACTACAGTTTCACCTCCTCCACCCCAGCCTCCTCCTTTATAGACTAAAGCTTCACCTCCTCCACCCCAGCCTCCTCCTTTATAGACTAAAGCTTCACCTCCTCCACCCCAGCCTCCTCCTTTATAGACTAAAGCTTCACCTCCTCCACCCCAGCCTCCTCCTTTATAGACTACAGTTTCACCTCCTCCACCCCAGCCTCCTCCTTTATAGACTAAAGCTCCACCTCCTCCACCATAGCCTCCTCCTTTATAGACTAAAGCTTCACCTCCTCCACCCCAGCCTCCTCCTTTATAGACTAAAGCTCCACCTCCTCCACGCCAGCCTCCTCCTTTATAGACTAAAGCTCCACCTCCTCCACGCCAGCCTCCTCCTTTATAGACTAAAGCTCCACCTCCTCCACCATAGCCTCCTCCTTTATAGACTAAAGCCTCACCTCCTCCACCCCAGCCTCCTCCTTTATAGACTAAAGCTTCACCTCCTCCACCCCAGCCTCCTCCTTTATAGACTAAAGCTTCATCTCCTCCACCCCAGCCTCCTCCTTCATAGACTAAAGCTTCCCCTCCTCCACCCCAGCCTCCTCCTTTATAGACTAAAGCTTCACCTCCTCCACCCCAGCCTCCTCCTTTATAGACTAAACACTCACCTCCTCCACCCCAGCCTCCTCCTTTATAGACTAAAGCTCCACCTCCTCCACCCCAGCCTCCTCCTTTATAGACTAAAGCCTCACCTCCTCCACCCCAGCCTCCTCCTTTATAGACTAAAGCCTCACCTCCTCCACCCCAGCCTCCTCCATTATAGCATTAATTTTTATTGCAATATTTAACAATATAAACTTTAATTGGACTTTATTCTCATATTATGGATGTGCAGGCCTATTTACTTTCACTTTGATTTAAAGAACTTGTCCTGGGGGAGAAATCAAAGGTACTTAGAGAGGCACATAATAAGTAAAGTGATCACAGTGCAATGATAAACAGTATTTAGAACAAATACCAGGGGTGGACGGTTGATTTTTGCAGCTGTCTTATGCTAGATAAGCATCAAAAGATGACTGATAATGACCAAATTCAAAGTTGTATTTGACTTTGAGGCTACAGTCATGCACCTGCTGACCTCCCGGAAAGGTTAGCTGCAGGTATGAATTTATGATATTTCTGTGAATGCTCAAGGGGACCTTGCTGCTGCAGCTGCTTTTGTACTTCTTAAAAAGCCTTGCCTGCAGCACCCTGGTTTCCTAGTTGTGCGTCTTTCATATTTCATCGCCTGCTGTAGCCTTTATCAAATGTCAGGCTCCGCACAAACGTGTAATGGAGGTCAGCTGCAGCAGAGGGAAAGTGTTTGAGGAGTCAAACACGGTGGCGGTCATCGCTTTTCTTTGCTTCTTGACTTTGTGGCCGTGTCATTTGTGTTTCTGCTTTGATAGAGAGCAGCACCAATCAGTAAACGGGGTCAGGCAGGTTTCAGAGCTATGTTTGTGAGGGTCTGTTTTTAAGAATGAATCCAAGTGTTTTTATTCACTCTGCTGTCATTGGCTTGAAATTTTCATGTTTGTCAAGACTGAAATAATGTAACTTTCAGAACTTCAGTTGCTGCTGCCTTTAACAGCTTCAGAGATAAATGTGCTCTTTAGAAGATAACTTGAAAAATAAGGCTCCGTCCACACGGAGACAAAAACGATGTATTGCTGTTTCATTTTTAAAAAGTTTTCCGTAAAGACAGGATCGTTTCAGGAAATATCTGCGTAAGCACAGAACCACTCAAAACGACTGAAAACACTGTAGTGCATACATCACAGAAAACGGACACAAACTTTCTTCTGGTTGTTCTCAGCGTTGGATTTAAGAACATCTGTGTGTGTGTTTCCCGGTGGTGGTAAAGGAGCATCAGATTTTTCTGTAAAAGCCGTAACAAGCTCAGTAGCTTCTGCAGCACGAACACAACCCTGTAGTCCGCCATTACTGTTTTGGTCGGACCCACGCAGGCGCCTTAAGAGAGCTACGCTGTGTGTGACGTAATCGTTTCAAGAAAGATGCAGATAGCCGTCCACACTGAGATGAAATGGTAGTCATTTACAGATTTATGCACTCTGGGACCCGTTTACAAAAAGTATCGTTTACAGTCATCCAAAACGCCGTTTCTGTGTGGATGAAACGCCGATACGACAAAAAACTTTTGCGTATACACCTGAATTCGTCTCCGTGTGGACGGGGCCTGAATGTGGTTATCCTTTGACCTTTTTTTTTCAACCACTATGAAAGTCATGTGCCAGTTTTTCAAATATCTTCATGAAGTGCTTGCATAAAGTGGACACAAATGAAGAACTATTAGGGACGTGAATCATTTACTAAGTTATGATTGAGTGAGTTTAGTTGTAGTTAACAGTGTATTTGTACTCACACAATGGATGAAACCATGTCAGGTCAAACCTTCTTTTACCCAGTAGACCTGGCTGATATGGCCAAAATATCATGACAGTATTTGTACTGTAATAGTTTTATATCCCAGTATTATTAAATGTAAAGAGATAATGCATTTAATCATCATTGGACTAAAACAAGCCAGTCCTCAGTTTAAACACCTTTAAATGACTGTTTAAAGTATTCTAATAGCAGTAGCAGCAGCGCTAAGATAAAGACGGTGTGTCTGAGCCTAGCTTGTATTAAAGCCCCAGACAGGCTGACAGAGATGCTTTAACCCTCTCTAGGGACATTTTTGTCCATTTGGGCACATTTTTCCTCTTTCTCTGCTCCCCATCTCAGCTGCGTTAGTGCATATGGTCTAAGTTTTTGCAACAAAGTTTCTTTCTAGGCAAATTTTTTAATTCAAATTTGCTTTAATAGGTCAGGGAAACACTGTGTAACAAATTTACTACCCTTTAAAGCCATTAAGGACAAAAATGTCTACTTCTAAAAAACTGCTATAAAAACTTAACAGATTCATATTTTTCCTGCTTTTTTGCATAAATCTCTTAAAAACCTTCAGCTGTGCACAAAACTACCAAACATTCAATCATTTTGAGGGTTTTAACCCTTTAAATGCCAGTTTGACCACTTAAAGTCAACGTTGTTTTTTATTTAAAAAAAAAGGTTGAAAAAAAAAGAGTGATATCTCCCTTAAACCAAATGTTGGATGGCTGGGGTGTTATTTCTAAATCCAGCTTGGACATGTCCAGGATTAGCCAAAATATTGACTTTGATGCATTTTTGGTTTTTGTGTAGCATTTAATTTAAAATTTACTACCCTTTCGAGTTTTTAAGGACAGAAACGTCCACTTCCAAAAACAGCAATAAAAATAGTATAAATTAATATTTTTTCCTGCTTTTTTTGGTCAAATGTTTTGATCCACTTCAGTTCTAATCAAAACAATTGATTACTGAATAATTTTCAGGATTTTAACCCTTTAAATGCCAGTTTGATTACAGGATGGTCATATTTTTTCTAAAAAAAACACATTAAACAGTAATTATTTTCCAGATAACTAATGTTTGGGGGGTGGGGGTGTTTTTTATATCAGTCCTGGGTATGTCAAACATTAGCCAAAATATTGACTTTGATGCATTATCAGTTTTTGTGTAGCATCTGATTTAAAATTTACTACTGTTTCGAGTCATTAAGGACAAAAATGTCCCATTGACTCCCATTCAAACCACATTTTCTTTAAGTAATCTTTAAGTAATCAAACTGGCATTTAAAGGGTTAAAATCCTCAAAATGATTGAATGTTTGGTAGTTTTGAGCACAGCTGAAGTTGTTGAAGAGATTTATGCAAAACAAAAAGCAGAAAAAAAATAATCTGTGAAGTTTTTATAGCAGTTTTTGGAAGTGGACGTTTTTGTCCTTAATGGTTTTAAAGGGTGGTAAATTAAAGTGATGCCTGGGGGTTAAAGCAAACACTCTCTTCATGTTGTCATTATTACGAATATCAGACAGGAGGAGAGAACATGCCTAAATCAAACACATGGATACAAACGGGTGGTGTTTAGTTATAGCTGCTGATGACTGACTCACAATGAGCTGCTGTCAGTCACTAATTATTTAGTTAAACTAACAGCAGCTTTTTTATGCCTCATGTGCACCGTAACATTGCACAAGTGTTTAAACTGGTGATGATGATGCTGCAGAAATCCATACCATGGCAGAAATGTTACTGGTGCATAAAAACATAAGAGCATAAGCGTAAGAAAAACACACTGAGCCCCAGAAAAGACAAAGAAATTCAGAAATGGATATGTTAATAGTAGATCAGATTTATTAGTAAGCATCGTTCAGCTCCAGATGAAATTTGATTGAATCATTTTTGTCCTCAGTGAATCGTACATACATACATACATACATACATACATACATACGTACATACATACATACATACATGTAGTCTGGCCTCAACAAAGACACTCTCTTTGTCTGCACCTTGAAAAGAAACGCCCATCTCTTCCATTTGTGCTCCACATTTTTCCATTATCACTGAAAGAACAGCGTGTCCATGTTTCTGTAATGGAAGCTCAGTGGGCCCTGCATCCACAGCAGCAGTGTTACGCTATCCTAGTAGATAGTTTTCACTTCTCCAGCTTGTGTTTCTTTCCCTTTTCATCGCTGTTCTTCCTTCTGACCGTTCTAGAAGACCCTGCAATCACTTTGTTGCTGGATCAAGGACAATCTAAGGTGCTGGACAGTCACTATCAGGAAACAAAGACCTGTATCTGATAGTCCTTCTTATTTTTGCGCTGGAGTCATTGTTGTATCGAGGTAGTAGTTTTTATCCGTCAGGCTCTTTTGTGTCAAATTAAAATCTGCTGTTAGTAGAGCTTACCCAGCTTTGCAGTTTTGTTTACTCCATGTTCCCTTTGTGGTTTGCATAACCATTTTCCAAATTTCCCCTTGCAGAAATCTACAGCCAGCAGTCCAGATCTGGTGGCTAATCCTGTGGCTGAAATCACAGCCTGACAGTTCAGTAAGCGGCTGTGTGGGGCTGCATTTGTGTGTGTACTCCAAAGGGGCTTTGGCAGTGAAGAGACAGGAAAGCAGGCAGCGAGGTGGTCATTCACCATGGTTACTGTCCCTCCTTTCCAAACTGTAATTTTCCATCCTTTAGCTCTGCTGAGAGGAGCCTTTTCTTTGCCCCGCACTGACAGCAGACTGCTCATTATGAACCCAATTCATACAAATTGCATCCTCCTCTTTGTTAGCCCCTCATTGGGGTCTGCAAGCTTTTGGCTTTGCCGCTGTAGTGTGCTCTTTTGTGATAGCGGATGTGGGCAGAGAAGAGCCAGCTTTCATGTGTGTCGGCTCGATTCTGCTTCCATAGAGGTCATAAATACTTCAAAGATAGCGGTGATGGAGCGACTTTTATTTTCTAATTGGAAACACAAACCTGATTTGGATGTGCATTTCATTTGTGAGCCGGTGTGTTATTCAAAGAGCCCGTTAAATAAGGTCTGATGATTAGTCCAGCCTTTTAGAGCTCAGCGTTCAGCTGCGTCTCTTCTTCCATTATTCCTCTGAGAGGTCACAGCGCTCAAACTTCTCCTGAGCAACAATGCTTTAGAGTTCCAGCCAGATCCTTACAGAATTAGACTGATAGTTTTCTGCTGTTTTCTCTAACATTGATTGAGGGCATAAGAAGATCTGAAAAGGTTTCAGTATCAGTGCGTTATATTTGGGATACTCAAAAGTTTCACCTTTCTTCACTGTTGAACACAAACATACGTTAGCCCAGACTGACCAGGAATGAAGGTTATGAAGTCTAAAAAACACAAATACTGAAAACATTTGTAGTTATTGGTTTAAACAGAAATGTCCTGTCTTTCTCTACTGTACAGTTTAAGGTTGACCATGCACTAGATCCTTGGTTCCCAACTTAGGGTCCAGGACCCCCTTAGGGGGGAGCCAGAAATCTCAGGAGGGGGCACAAGGTAGTGGTGGGAGTATTGATGCTACAGTATTGATATATGGATATTTTCAAAGTACTCCTTTGTTATCGATCTCTCTAGAAAAGTCTCTAACCTTCAGATGGATACGCCCGTTTCTGTGTTTCTCTCTGGGGAATCCATCTTGCAAAGCTCCCGTCTGAACCGTTTGGGCTCGGTTAGAAAGTGACAGGACCAATCAGCATCGAGGGGCGGTACTTTCAGGCACGGCGGAGTCATGACGCAAACAACCAGTGACAAGAGGCCGATGCAGTTATGGAGGAAGAGATTAGCGTGGATGCTGCTAAAGCGCCAGTTTTATCAGAACTTGTCGACATTTCTTGGTTAAAAGAAGAACAAAGAACAGCAGTGAGTTGTTTCCTTTTCAAAAACCTCAAAAGTCGAGTACTGACATGTCTACAGTCGCCATGGTTACCGTTATTCAGTTCTCTATGGAGTTTACTCCTCAGTAGCGGCTAGGTCACGTGTTTTGTTGCTCTGATTGGCCCGCAAAGATGTGACAGACAGAACGTTCATCCAATCACCCTCAGAGTTTTTTTCCAAAGGCTCTGCCCTTTCCCAAACGCCATCTATGAGAGGTTTACCAGATGGATGTGTGAAAACTTAAAACACTGACACTCGTGTCACATGAATTTGGAGACCAATCGGAAATGCAGATACTGCCGTACCATGTGACTTTGAGGACCAATCATAAATGAGAAACAAATTTCTCCACTCACTCACATATGAATTTATTTTACAGTCTTTTTCACTCATTGTGGTCCCCAAGTAAATTTTGAAATTGCAAGAAAACATAAAAAAATACTGAGACCACATGCCAACAGAATGTATGAGGACCAAGTTGTAGAAACATAAGATAAATATTTCTAAGAAAATCTTTTATGACTTGTGTTTTTTTACATTTTTACTTGAAATTCATGGCTATAGGTGGCTAATATAGCCCTTCTATCTGAATTAAAAAATAAATAAATGAATTGGACATTTTTATGTTGTAGATCTTTTAATTCTACAAACAAGTTTGTGCTATGATTATATTTATTTTTTACCTGCTTGCACAAACATTTTAATTGAACTGAAGTTTCTCTAAATGAATTTCTGAATGACCTGCATACGCCTTTTTATTTTCCTGAAATGTGACCCTTTTGAAAGTCCAGTAGTTTATTCTTTCTTCAAAAGTACCGCTATTGTATCAAATTAAAAACATTGGTATCGCCCATATCTGAGGTTGTTAAAACTAGATTTGCACATATTAAGAGAAATCATGGTATAACTTAAATAATTCAAACAATGTTTCTGGGTGAAAGAATTTGTGTTTAGGGCTGCTGTTTAGTGCAGGAAGTCACAATTTTTTTCTGTGTTGGAAACACAACTGTTCCCTGAACCAAGTGGAACCTTGACATAGAAGACCAGCTTGGACAGCTTGTGCAGAAACATTCCTCTTCTGGAGGACTTTAATGTTTAGAGTTGGTTTACACTGTCCAGGCTTCTGAAGTTGGTTATTAAATGCAAATTTTCTAATGTATAGCCAGCCTCAAACCTTTTTTTTTTTTTTTTTTTTTTTTTAGGAACAAAGATTGTCAGAGATGTAATGGATACAGTTTCACTTGGCGGAGAATGCTCTGCTCCAAAGATGCTCCAGGGTTAGTCGAGCAAAATGCTTTGACTTTCCAGGGAGGGTGAAACAAGCTTATGCTATAAAGGAGGAGGCTGGGGTGGAGGATTTTTTAAACATTGCACTATATCCCAGTAACAGTCTTACAACAGTCTTACCTCAGTCATTTTAAATGTGACCTCT